>NC_136698.1:25893803-26066303 GCF_947650265.1 Symphodus melops | reverse complement strand
ATCTGTTTCAATGCAAGTCGGAGTCATTTGCATTTTTATTCAAACATGTTCTTTTATAATCATGTTATAATAAAGATATTGATGTTTGTTTTTATTTATAAATAATCAAGCATTATAAGTACTTTAGTGCTTTAGAGCTACTGGTTCACACTGATAACCATCAACACGTCAAGAATTCAGAGTCTGATTTTTTTTTTTTCTCTTTTGTGAAACTTTTTGCGTGAATAAAAAAAAGCGAGCGGAGCAAAAACTTTTTTCCTGTTCAGGTTACAGCTGAAACAACATCCAGGTCATGAGCGTCTGCTGCAGAATTAAAATATTAGTCCACCAAATCCCCAACAGGGCTCATTAGTGATTAGTGAAGAGTGTGTGGAGGCTTCAGGGAGACAAGTTAACGCTGGAGCAGCGTTTCACCTCTCCTGCACGGAGGTCAGTGTGAGCGGAGCCGAGCTGTCCTGGCAGCATGTTTGGATGTGTTCATGGTCCTGGGTCAAACATTTCCTGTGGTGTTGGAGATGAATTGCACTCAGGTTGTCGTGGTAACGGGTTCACGGTTTATTGTTTTTTATCCTGCACTGTGAGCCAATGCAACGAAATGTCGTTCTTATCGTGCGACGTAAAGTTCAACAAAGAGACTCTAGGAATGAGGAGATTTGGATCCTTTTTAAAAATAATCCTATAAAAATGGTTTTGCAGCTGCAGCATGATTCACACAGTCGGAAAGTGAACTTGTTTCCACGTATCGTCTCATCTTGCCGGCTGTGTCCGTGGAGCGAGCAGACCTGGAGTCGTGGAGACGAGCGGCGTTCAGTAGATGTCGTGTTGACGGCGTGGATTGTTGGCGGTTGCTGTTGCTCGTGTTGACGTGTAGAGAAGTCTCTGGGAGCGGCTTTGACACAAAGGACCTTTTCAGATGACTTTGAGAGGAGACAGAAAGTTTATGATACAAAGTGAAAAATGGAGGTCGGGGCCGAGTTTCTGGAATTTCACATTGAAGTGAAGAGAAACGGGAGGAGTCTCGTGAAGGCTCCTTGAAGGTTTATTTTGGGGCTTTTGGTGCCTTCATGTAGAGATCGGGACAGCGGATAGAGTTTTAATGTTTGCGGTTGAGCTCGGGTAACAGATGAGTCACAACAGTGAATTTGCATATTCTCCTGACGCCCTGGATTAAGATATTTAATCTGTCTTTATGACGGCGTGGGAGCATCATGATAAGTAGCTTAGAGCCTGTTAGGAGTTTTTATAACACAGTTTTGATTCAATTTGAAGAACGTCCAACACTTATAAGACACATATATAATAAGACTTGTCTGTACGGAAGCCCGAAGTGGACATACATACTTTTTATTTTAACCAGTGTTCCTGTGATGATGAGTGAATTTCAGTTTTCGAGATCTCCGAGATAATGAGATGCATAAGTCAGGATCTGAATTTACTTTTTTATTACAGGAAAACTAAGTACAGTAAAAAGTATCTGCAGAGGACATTAATATATCTGCTTCACAATGACTTCATTCATGTCAGAAGAAAGAACCGCCGCAAGGAGGCACAAAGAATTGATGCGATGACTCGTAATTGTTAGAAGTCGTTGCATCATCATATACACGCTACTAACCCTAACCCTGAGTGATGTATTTATAAAACCACTGTAAGTTACTGACTGAGCCAAACAGGCATGCAGACTTTGTGATTTACATCAGATCAGAATAAAGAGAGACGAAAAAAACAAAGATATGACAAAATAAGAGAAGGAAGAAAATGATACTTCCTGCACTCTCTGCACAACTGGGCCAACTTGATTATTTCCACTTATTTGTGCGTATTTTTCTCCATGATGAAGGCAGTTTCACCCTGTGTGTACGATGCGTTGTGCCAGTTTTCCACGACTCTAAAAGATCAAATTCTCAACTCTCTCATCTGTCGGTTTATAAAGTGACAGAGCGATAGTGAAGTTAGTCTCATTTGATGTTCTTTGAATAACTGGAAGCTTTTAGAAATCCCACACTTAGTGTTTGATGTCCCTGACGTTCAGGCCTGTCGGGGTTTGTTTTTTTTGGGTGGTTGTTTTCTTTTTCATCTCTGCAGAGATGTTTCTGTTGTCGCCTCCAGACTCACGTCGGTCCTGTCAAACCACACATGGCCTGCGTTGGTCACAGACGTCGAATGAGGAGAGAAGAAGAGTAAGCTTCTCCGTTGTGACTCTCGCAGCCCTCAGGGAGAGAGAGAGGGGAGACATTCCTCCCAGATGTGAGCCGTCCATCTGGACGTCTGCGAGGTCACAGAGCCGAGGGAAACAGAGGAAACCGAAGGTGTGACGCTGATGTTTCTTGTCAGATATCACGCCACAACTACACAGTCTTCACACCAAACAGAGTGACAGCCTAAACCACAATCCACTGCGACTCATTTCCCTCCATAAACAAACTGAGGAGGGTCTCCAGAGGAAGCTGTCTGCGCCAGCATTACTCATAGCTCCTAAATGCACTTCAAGTCCAGCGAGGTTTGAGGCCTTTTACGTGAGGTTACATAAGGTAAACAAAGCATAAAACCTCCTCGTGACCCCAACACTGTTTTCTCCTCATGTCGTCATGAAGGCGTCCCGACAGGCTCGGATTAGAGAGAAATAAGAAAACCAAAACACTGTATCTGACATGCTTTATTGCTTATCATCTAAACATCAGCTCAGATCAGGTTCGGCCCTGCCTTAAGCCGCTGAGCCAGGGCGGTCACGGTACACTTCATGTGTTCACCCAGAGTCACTCGTACACATCACCAATTTAAAGGCACATTTTGACTCACAATAAAGTGTTTCTGTTAAATGAAAAAAAAACCCCACCACACGTCGGTCCTGCACCTGACCTCAGACAGATCCGTGTTTAATCTGGGACTCTGGTCGCCCCTAATCTGCGGGTTAAAGGGGATTCAGTGTGAGGTGACACACTTCTCGTCTCTGTGAAGTTCAGTGTCACTGCTGCTGACCCTCATTGAGACAAAGACAAAGACGGAGCGCCTCCTTTCTTCTCATTTATATTCAGTGACAGCTGGTGTGTTGGAGCCGGATGCTGCTGACCCAAACAGCCTTTTAATCACACGTTTCATTTCACTATCTGACTTCATGCGGTTACATTTATGGACTATACAGACAACAACTCACGTCAACTAACCATGGCTCATTTAATCAGTTATTTTTTTACATGATAAATGACATTAAATGAAATTAAACTTGACTCACTGTGGGAATGATTCAAATTTGTTCAAATCTGGAAGTCATGAGCGCCCATGTCATGATCTGTTATTATTCCGCTGTCTGCTCTGAAACACCTTCCTTACTTGATTTGTTACACTCGTTGGTGCTTGATTAGAGGCTCTGCAGAGAAGCTCTGGATCCACACACTCATTCTTTAATATGACATTTCCATCGCTGGCTTCCAGGGCCGGATAAACTTTCCGCTCCCAGTGATGTCACTCTGCCCGAGCTACAACGCTGATGTGATTACCATCGTGGAAATCACTGTCAGACTGTGGAGGTCCAAATTACCCTGCATGTTTCCCCTCTCTGCCCCTCCCCTCCCCTCCCTCCCTCTCTCTCTCTCTATGTCTTCCTTGTCTCTCTGTGAGTGTCCCTGTTCGTCCAGGTTCACCCTGCTGAGATCTCATGCCCACTGGAGCCAGACTAATCACAGTCACTTCCCCGGATCGGTCCCACACAGTGTGGGACATTCACTTACTAGACTGTCTCCACTGTTACATCAGAAAACTGAAAGAGGGATACACAACTTTTGTCTTTAGTCTTTTCTTATTTGCTCCGACGACAGCTCGACCTCGCCCTTTGAAAATCACAGGCAGCTGCTTTACATCGTCCTGTTTAAATGTATCTCAGACAAAAATTAAATAAAGTTTTGATTTCCCTCTTCCTGTTTATTATCTTGTCAAAAAAAAAAAGATTTCACAAAAAAAAAAAAAGCAGTTGCATAAAAGTAAAGAAAACGCAAAAAGGCAGGTGACAAATTATGTTTGAATTAATCTCAACTAGAGTATTTATTTAGAAAATTCAAACTGGGCTTTTACAACATTTCCTCATTCAGGACGTCACCACATTAGATTAACCTGCAGCGTGAAGCTGAAGCGGCGAGAGGCGACAGAACCCGGCTGAACTAAATGGTTACTTGTGTTTGAATTGATCTCAGATTAAAAGCTTAACAGTGACAGAATCACTTTGAAACCGTAACATTATAGATTTTTATCAATGAAACTACGAGGATGATTAAAAGACATCGAGTAAAAACAACCAAACAGACAGATGAAGAAGTAGTTTATCAGGTGTATCCCAGATTAAGAACAGGCAGATGTGACTTGAGGAACCTGTGCTAATTAAAATATCTTGTCTCCAGCTCGTCCTCGAACACTAAACCACAGGAAGCGTACGAGTGGTTTGTGACTCTAAAAGCATTGTTGGCTTTCCTTTCTGCTCACATTCCTGCATCTCTCTGGAGCAGCCTCCTGACCACACATGACGGACGACGCACAGCAGACACGGAGAGACGCAGGAGTTCGGCTGTTATCAAATATTTGCTGTTTGTGCAGTCAATCTGGTGTTTGCAAGCTGACTGAGAGAGTGAACATGTGAGACATCAGGGAGGAGAATAAAGAAGGTCTGTGGACCTGCCGGCTGTCGGAAGTGAAGGGATTAAAGTTTAATTTACAGATATTGTTTAGAAGACTTGAAACAGTCCGAAGGGTCTTTGCACCAGATAAAAGCTCATTAAACGGGAGGACTCAGTGGTCATGCATAACTGAGTGAAGGCTGCTGATTCTGGGGTCTTTCACGTGGAGAAAGGACATCCCCCCTACACACACACACTTTTTGTCCCCACCCCCACACTCACACCACACACACACACACACATTTCTCCCTCTGCTGAAGACGAAGTCTAATCTCTGGGTTTGGGGGACTCTTTCCCCTCCCAGTCTGCAGCTGCATTTTTCTTCGAGCTCAGACTGAAGTTTAAACATGCAACGGAAAAACTTTTGGTCACTTGGTCTCGTTTTTGCCCACATGAAACCGTAGAGCTGCATAAAGGAACGTTTTGCAAATACTTCTGTTCAGAGATGCAAACGGTTAGATTTGGCAAACCGCAAAATGTAAACGTGTCCGACTCCATCAGAAACACAACTTTTAAAAATGTTCAATCCAGAGTTCAAACTGCATTTTCTTATAGCTCGTTTATTAAAGGTAACTTCTGCCACTGGTGCTGTTGATTAAAAGTACACTGGATTTCTGAACTGGCTTTAAATTACCCCTGAAAGTTTCATTATTATTATTCTTTTTTAATTTCCACATTATCCTTCACAAATGGACCACTTACAGGATTTTTGAAGCATCATGCATGTATCAGTAAAAAGCTGCTGCAAGGCTAAAGAGAAGCTCATCCAGGTCCTAAAAGTGAGGTGGTGTATTCCTTGACACATTTTACAAGCGTGAAGCGTAAATACGCAGATATCATTTCAGAGAACTTCCCAGAAACCCCTCCTAAAAAAAAAAAAAAAAAGTGCTACAGCGCTCATTTACAGTTTAAACACTTTAAATTCGCTTTAAGTATAACCTTTTTTTTAAAGATGCTTTTGTGCATTTATCAGGATAGGACAGGAGAGAGAGAGACGATAAATGTTGTGAGAAGAGAGAGAGGGATGTTGAGACAAGAATTGATAAATCTGTTTTGTCATAAAAATGTATTTCTGCTTATATTCTGCCCAAGGTTCGGGGTTGACGGGCTCCAGTGTATCGCAGGTCTCAGTGGCTCATTTTCATGGACGCATTGAGACGTTCTTGCTGCAGGTCGTTCACTTGATCTTGTATTAAAGGCCGTATCATTTGAATTGAAGGGCGTGGAAGAGATTTGAGAGAAACTAGGACAAACCTGAAATGTGATCCATCCAGATGAGTTTAAACAGAAGATTTAAAGGAGACACATTCAATCACATGAAGCTGAAGGTCATTTCAAATTACAAGCTGTCCCTTAAAATGCACTCTTTTTTTTTTTTTTTTTTTTTAAGTGACGGTGGGTGTAATTGTACCCAGATTGCTGGAGCTGCTTCTTCACGGGACGTGCCCTCAGTGTAGTCTGTCAGGTCGCTCCGAGGTTTCACCAGGAAGAGGAGGGAAGCAAACTGTGGAGAGGATTCCATGAGAAGTGGAGTGGGGAAATCCTCCGAGCTGTGTTGCCAGGCAAGATGAGCTAAAGCTGTATTTATACAGGAGCAGAGCGTGTGCTGAGGGAGGCAGATAGTGAATCTTTAACTCCATGACGTTTGGCTTCAGAGTCAGAGAAAAGAATCTTTACTGGACGGACAAATGTAAGAAACTGTGCAGACTCTTGTAGATGTTTTGTGACTTTGATGTTCACTGAGTGTGTGTGTGGAGATGAATATCATGTTTTTTCTGTATTTCAGTGGTGAAAGTGCTCGTGTGACGTGCCACTATAGGGCCTGTTTACTTTACAAATTATGCCCCTAAATGGGGAAGGGCAATGAAAGGAGAGGACAATGAAATCTTCTTGCTTGGGTGGCTTCAGGATTGAGGTCGGCTCTATGCAACACACACACACACACACACACACCACCCCCCCTAACAGAAGAACACACACAGTAACAATGCAGAGCGACGTCATTGGCTGACTGACCACGCACTTCTGTCCAATAGCAGCAGGCGGGGAGATGATAGAGTATTTGAGGCGACTCGTTTCCCATTCAGAGTGTTTTGTATTTGAACTCCCGTGAAGCTGCAGCCTCCAGGAGAACAACTGAACATGTGCACATGTGGAGCGGCATCAGTGATTTGTGATTTTCATACGATGACTAATTGAGCGCTTTTCATTCAGAATATGCTGCTCAAGCTGTCTCTCAATGCAAACGTTGATTCAGCTCAAATGTAAATAAAAAAGACAGAGGTGAGAATAGAGGTGACATTTGACGCCCCGTTCAGTAAAAGACCAACAAATATAACCGAAAAAAATAATTTGATAGATAGATAGATAGATAGATAGATAGATAGATAGATAGATAGATAGATAGATAGATAGATAGATAGATAGATACTTTATTGATCCCGAGGGAAATTCAGGATTAGAAATTAGAAAAGAAAGAGAAATAAAAGCTGTCATGCTCAAACCCAAAACCTGCTTAAGATGCTTATTTTCCTCGTTTCTGTGTGGACAAACAGTCTATGGGACAAACCACGAGGCCACCAGAGCACAGGTATGACTTTTAAAATGTGGATCGCAATAATAGTTGAACTCTACGGAGAATGATGTGAAAACTCAACTTTTTAAGGCACCTTTTAATGCAAGAAATGTGACTTAAAGTGCTTTAAAGGAGGTCAGTTGATGCATCGATGAAAAGCGTTAGCATGAACGTAAGTATAGAGAGTGAAAACTTGACCAATAAAGACGTACAAAGAATGTTTAACAGAAGATGGAAAACTTAAACTCACCCGCGGTGAGATAAAAATCGATGTTTGTTTTTTTAAACGGATTGATTGGACGTTCTTTGTGGTCGTCTGCTTAAAGGGCAGGGAAGGCGTTCATCTCCTGCAGAGGATCAATCAGCAGCCTGTTGTTTTTGATGACCTGCTGACACGTCACAGAGAGATGAGAAGAAGAGCTGCGTGTGTGTGTGTGTGTCGTGACGATGTTTGAACTTCTCTTTACATCCGGCCTGATGTCATGTGAGTGTTGCGCTCACTGTGTTACATAACGTGAGCATGTCAGCGGAGCGAGGCGAGGCCCCTGCTGTGACATCATCGTGTTTTGGCAGAGTGAGTGAACCGCTGAGGTGTTTTCTGGGAAAGTTTTTATGCGCGTTTGAAACAGGAGAAGTTCTGAGAAAAGCCCGAACAAGCTGAAAATATGTCTTAATAAATGAACATAACCCTAATCTGTTTTCTTTGGTAACCTCAGAGCGTTGAAGTTTTCACGTAATCCTTTACAACCTCGAAGCAGAGGGAGGGGGAGCGCTTCAAAACAGAGCACAGTTTACTTTAGTTTTTTAAAAGGGGGCCTGACTCTGCAGAAGTTTAGGTCCACATTCAGGGAAAAGGAGAGCTTATTTCAGCAGCAAGGGACAAAGGACATAAGAAGCATCATGAGAAGAAAGAGTGCAAAAATGAATAATCAAAGGCAACAAAACAAAAGAATAAATAGAATAAGAATAAACAAGCCAAGAGAAAATAGAATAGAAATGGCTAAAACAGTTTAAGAATATGCAAGTAAACATTACAAAGTGAAAATGATATTAAAAGTTGGCATACAGAGAACATATCTGATTCTGATACATCGACTGCCATCTTTCTTAGATCTGTCGGGATTGGGGCGGCAGTAGCTCCCAAGTCTGTAGGGACTTGGTTTGGGAACCGGAGGGTTCAAGTCCCGGCAACGGACCAAGTCGGGAAACTGGTTTGGTATAGCTGGAGAGGTGCTAGTCCACTTCCTGAATCCTGCCGAGGTGTCCCTGAGCAAGGCACCGAACCCCAAAAAACTGCTCTGGAGCGCTCGCTGTGGGCAGCCCCCTCACTCTGAGACCCCTCCATTAATGCAGGTCACTAGGACCCTGTTTGTGCATGAGTGTGTATCTCAGCCTGTGTGTGTTCATTAGACAACCATTTTCCCTCGTGGGATTAAAAAAGTATAATTAACTAATTGATAGATTTAGATTTATAATTTTTTTTTTAATGACCCCTCAAATGCAGTTATCAAACACTTGTGAAAAAGCTATTTAATGAACATCACCTCTCCATATGCTGGAGCGTGATAATGCTTGTTGTCGTCTTTATAGCGTCCTCTGATCTGACTCCAGTTTGTTTTACCAGGCGGAGGTGATGACGCTCAGGTTTGTTAATATCAGAACTCCCCTCAGGCTGCTGCATAGTTTTTTGTCATGTAGACTTTGAACATAGCAAATAGCGCAACTTGTTTTGTTTTTGTACCAGAGCGACTGACTTTGAGCTGCCATTCATGCTTAAAAGGACATTTTTAGTTAAGAAGCTTAGAGGCAAAGTTTATTTTTGATAGCAACATCTCAGAGTCTGTCAGCACTCAGAAGGTCAGGACGGACGGAAAGAGACTTCTTCATTCAATATTCTTCAGTTTGTTAACACAGAGGTACACACACACATGCTAAACACACATGCTAAAAAAAGAAAAGCTGGAGGTATAGTCTTTGAAAGTGGACTTCCTGGGAAATACCACCACAAACATACTATTTATAAAACCTGAGAACAGAGTGAATCGCATCACTGCAGCTACAAACAAACATATCGAGTTTCCTTCCCCTCCCATAAGGGATCAATTCATAAGAACCCGTCTTTAGACATTTTAGACATCTTTGTCTCTTCAGCATCTAGAAACAAACATGGAGCAACTTGTCCTCAAGAGGGGGAAATATTTAAGCAGCTCATTGGTTGTTTGCACAACGTTGATATTTCCATGTGGTTGTCATCAGTTCTGGGTATGGATGTTTATGTAATGCTGCTACTTGTTTAGATGACTGTGGATTTTTGTTGTATTTGCAGTTTTATTGTAGATTATTTGACCTGTCCACTTAAAGACAGTTATCACATCATCATCCTCCGAGAAGAGCCTGATCATTTCCCTTTCATTTTGTCAGCTCAGTATACAGTTATGTTCTGTATCTTCATCCTCGTACACAGAGCAGATTATATCACAACTCACAACAAAACCTTCACATCAATTACAAGTTGTTTTTTTTTTACTGGTTTTTACTTTTTCCCCCCCCCAAAAAATGGCCAGAGAATAAATAACCATGAATGAACAGTTTCCCTTCATGTTTCTCTCTGAGAACTGAGCTGCTGCTAGCTTGATCGAAAGCTTCAGTGCTCATTATTGACAAGGATTTAACTTTCAAAAGTTGAAAAAACTATTTTGGGTATAAAAACATTTATAAACTGATTTATGTGTTTCACTTTAAGGAAATCTGTGTGCTTCACTCTTATTACATGAGTCCATGAATAGAGGCTGTGAGCTGAGCTGCTAGCTTGATCATACTCTATATATGCCTTGCTCTTTTTTTTCTTCTTTTTGGCTCAGGAATGCTTCAGTGTTCGTGATTCATAAGGTTTTTACTGCTTTTTAAACCCTTAATAATCTGGCAAATGATTGAAAACCTGTGAGAGCAGAAAAAAAAAAAAAAGAATTTAGACGATTCAGATCGGGCCGAGAGCTGAGCTGCTGCTAGCTCAAACAGATACTTAGATTTTCCTCATTTACATGGACTACTTTAAATACGGCGAACTGTCAACAGATGCCTCCTTTTCTTTTAAACAATTGACTGGAAATATTAATGTCCAGCTGATAGCTGAAAAAACTCTTAGATTTGTGCGCTTTATTGCATTAGAATCAGATACGAGTTTAGTGGATCTCACTGGGATCAAAGAGTGAAAGATTTGTATTGAACAGCCAAATCTGCTTCCACTGACACATTTCTGGGTCCTTATTGATTGTTTCTGGACGGATAAAGTCCTTCACGTCCCTCCTTGAAGAGTGAAATAGAGGTCGGGATGTGTTAACATGTGGATCTGTTCTGAAGAAACGCGGTGCAACAGGATTCACTCATCGCGTGATTGAGTTTGTTCCTGGCTGCAGCGCCGTCTCAGGTTTGTCTCTGTTCCAGTCACAACTGAAGGAGTGTGTGATCAAAGAGATCAGTGTGAGCAGGAGGCCAGATCTTTGTTTCTGTGAGCGGACGTGGACCAGCGAGGATCAAACAGAAACCAGCTGGGAAGAGTCTAACATCAACACAGCTCAACCTGAAACACACACGCCCTGTTGGAGGGTCAAAATCTGCTCATCAGTCCTCAGAGAGACGGAGAGGACACATGCTAGTTTTGCTTCATCCTGATGTTGAATGAGGGTTTAGCTCAGAGTTGAGACCTTTTTTTACAGTTGAAGTGTGCCCGTCTCGTTCTGCAGAAATATGTGGTTAGCCTGCTGCTGAGCGCTGCAACCTCGGTCTGCGTAAAATCCCGAGCCAAAGAACCCATTAAACCCAGCGTGCGTTTAACAAGAACGCAGCTGTTTGTCAACAAGATGGCGTGTGGTTTTGGAGATGTAAATTTACAGCCGCCTGAGTTGTGGTTCTTCACGTTTTGGGTTAATGTGTGAACGGTACACAAAGAAGCCACACATTCAGCCACAAGGAGTCAGAGAGGTCGGACAAGTGGGCCGACTTTTCTTTGAGTGCGGAGATAATGCACAGCAGAGCTTAAGAAGCTGGAGAAAGTAATGAAGAAATTCCTCTCTGCCTGCTGATCCCTGCAGCTCCCCCCCCCCCTCCTCCCCCCCTGAACCAGCCTCCTGTACAGAGTTTATCCTGATGCCCGTGTTATGGGAAGGGACAGGCAAGCACTCCTCCTGGGAGGGTCCTTCGTACCCCGGCTCATGTGAAGGGGCAGCTCTGAGTGGACTGGACTGTTTTCTATATAAGGTAATAAAAAGCCTCAGATCAGAGAGAGAGAGAGAGAGAGATGGAGCGAGCGAGTGATCGGCATGATGAAAGAAAAATGAAACATATACACGAGATCTGACCGCCCACCTTTGATGTGCACATCCTCAGATCCTCCTCGGCCCCTCGCGCTCCACTCTGCATGAACCATCAGCACTGTGAAACCCTTTCATAATAAGAGCAGCTCCCATTTTTCTGACGCCTATCCACACAGCAACTTTCATTCAAAGACAGAAAGAAACATTATTGCTGTTTGTTATTGGTCCCTGTGAGCAGGAGCCTGAGTCCACTTTTTTTTTTTGTTCTTTTTGACTTCTGATTAATGAAAAAGCTGCTCTGGGTCAGTAGTCCATCGACATACCAGATCACTTTCTTTGGTTGTACAAAGTAAGTAAGACACTTCCTCACCCTGAAGGAGACCCCGTGTGTTCACAACTGGTCGGTGTTTTTCCCTTGTTGTTGATATTTCATCATAAATGCCCTGATTGAAGAAAGGCATTTCCTCCCTTAGAAAAGCTTTAAAAGTTGATTCACTTTACGGGTGTTAGCATTTAAACAGATAGGGGGAGCTTGACCATGTTGTTCTGGCCTCTAATGTTTAATATCTTTGAAAGTTTGATGTGACATCTCATATTTAGCTTGAATTTTACAAATCCATGGAAAGAGCGATGTCTAAAATCATGAAGGTATCGCTGTGGTGGATGTCTCTGTTGTAGTTTGAACTAAGAGGAGATAAATGTTTGAAGTGACTTGGACTTGGTTTCAGATCTTGAAGACGCTTCACCTCTCCTCTGAAAGGCCTCTTTGTTTACTCTCTTATTATTAATATTATTATTTTAATTGCTGGAGGAGAACAAAACGGAGCAAAAACAATCGTAAGATTAAGGGGGCGTGGCTACGTCAGACATGATAATATCTGCATTAATACTCATCACTTTTATTGATCTGTAAACAATCATTCTTGTGCTGATATTTTAGCTGTAAACCGGTTAAACGTGGACATTTGTTTGACGATTTCTCCGCCTGCTTTTGCTTCTAAAATCAGAAAACGGCTTCATTGGAGTGAAAGTCCAACTTTAATCATGTTGTTTACAGGAGGTTAATGACGCGTGGAGAGGAGAGGCTGATGAAGAAAGAGTTTTAACTTAACCAAACCATTCATTCACTAATGCTGCCTGCCACTCAGTGTGCTGTAACCGTGCAGACACTAATGTTCCTCTCTCTAATGAAGCCTGGCATTTCCATCAAGCATACATGTGATTAGATGAAGCTCAGCTCGTCAGGATTGTAAACAAAATGCAGAGAATCTTCTTACTTCACATGAAACCCGACCCCTCTGGGAATAAACACCTCTGGAAACTCGACCTGCTCCTGGTATAAACACAAAGCAGCTGCTCAGGTTGGATTCACTGCTGCAGGAGGATTTAGATCCAAGGCGCCCGCTTGACTTCTGATATTTCGGCAGGCAGGGATGCTAACATGCCAGGGGCCATTAGAGGATACCCAGTTGTTTGTCGTATCGGGGGGAGGGTGTGTATGACAGACCGGACGGACAGCGTCACTCTGGAGGCTTTAATGAAACCAGAGCTGCAGCCTCAGCAGCTCTGTGGGAATGTCTGCAGCTGAAACGAGTCATTTCAGAGGAGCGTCGCCCGCTCAGTAACCGGAGATTCATCTCGGATATGATTTGTAGATTTCAGTATTTAAACCTCTAAGTCACACAGGACGTATTTTTCCTCGGTATGAAGCTGGGTGCTAGCTCATACATTTTCCTCAAAGGCAGAAATATGAGTGTCAGTCGTCTTGTAATTACTGCTTTACCTGATAATCAGCCGTAAATCAATGTGGCAAACAGAGCTTTCATTGTTCCCTCAGTTTACATCTCCACTTGTATTTGACAGCGAGCTCTTTAGGAAGATGAATGAAATGATTCATCATCCTGACTGTATTAATTATAGACACACTGTATGCTGTTTATATTTAAAACATGAGGTGTTGTCAGTTCATTCGTCCCACGAGAGCTTAAAGGACGAGGTGCTGTAGTTCAAGTTCTAGTTTGGCCGTCTAAGCTCGGTTCTTTTATTGTCTCGACTCTGTTCAAGTCGCAGCTCGTGCAAAAACAATGGATGTCTTTTTCAAAATCTTCTTCCTGTATGCACAAGTGCAATCGCTGAACGACATGGTTCTCAAGTGGTGGGTCGGGACGAATGTTTGACAGGAGGGAAATAAAGTTAAAGAAAGTCGATGTTGCGCTTTTATTTTCTAAGAACATTTGAATGATATTTGTTTACACATGCTCAGTAGGGGGCAGTAATGCTCCTTAGCGCTGATCATCTGCCATTAAACAACAAGAGAAGAAGAAGTAAAATGTTGCCAGTCACAGCATGGCAAAATGCAAATTGGACACTTAAAGCATCCAAACTGACATTGAGGATAAAAACTTAAAAAAGCTCAGAGTGTTGTGTGCAGTGAATGAAAACATGACGTCATCAAAACTGAATCAGCATCAGTAACTAAACACTCTGCTTATCGTGACCCTGGTATGCTGACGTACAAGAGGTCAGACTGAAGTCCACCTCCTCACGCAGGTTGAGCCAGACGCACCGTCTTCTAACTTCTCCACGCTGTGCGCCTGTTTGTTCAGCTGCCGAGCGGATCCTCCTTTTGTTTTTTAGGACGGGTGAAGTGAAATTCCAAAGTTTCCCTGAATCCTCGGCGGGGTCCAGGGCACCGAGCGCCGGAGCACACAGCAAACAGATGTTGTATTTTTGCAGCCCTGATTTGCTGCTCGGGGTTGGGACCTCTCGAGCGCTGCAGAGCAGATTTAAGGGCTTGTGTGTTTTTATTACTTGGCTGCAGCTCCCACAGGTGCTTTAGGGGTACTTGCTTGTTATGATTTCAGCACGACTCTTCCTGAGATTGAGATTTTTGCTCGTGTTTTTCGGTCAAGCTGGGAGTAAAGTTACAGGAAATACACTAAAGAGAGATACTCCAGAGTCAGTGATAACAGCCCGGCCTCGCTCAGGGTCATTTATTATCTTCTCTGCACACACTTCACTTCACAGCTTGATTTTTAGGCCTCAATTTCTGATCTATTGCTGCAAAATGTAACCAAACATATCGCCACATTCGTGCTGACTCTGCAGAGATCTGATGTAGACGTCACGTCAGCTGTGTTTTTAAAAGAAGTTGAAGTTTGCTCTTTTCGAAGGCTCTCTGACTCGTCCTGTGCAGAAAAATCCATCTGTTAAAACTTGAACACTTTTACCAAACAGCTTGTTTAGCTCAGGATATCTCCCCCCCCCCCCCCCCCCCCCGTTTACCACCTCGGCTGTCCCGGTGGTCTCGTGTGTGCAACCACCCAAAGTGAGTGGAGAGCACACACCCAAAAAACTGTGAGCTGAAATCCAAACCTTCAACAATAAAGAAAAATAAAGACAAGTCTCCAGGGTTCTGTAAGCTTTTAGAAATGGTTTCAAAACATGCAATGATGGTTTTTCTTTGTTAAGCAGCCAGTCACATAGTAAATGACTCCACAGTCATTCGGCCTCAGGCTGAGCTGACTGATGTGTGTGTTGTGGCCGTGTGTGTTTAATTTCTTGTGGTGTTGCTGTCAGGTGAGTGGCCTGTAGGTTTTATAAAGTGCTTTTAAATGACGTTAGCCTGTTCCTCAGTGTTTGCTTTGGTAAGCTGCATGTTTGCTTATGTCACTCAGCTTGACTTTTACACTGATCCAGAGCTGTTTTCATTTACATCCATCTCTCAGGGGTTGTTGGGGTTTTTTTTTTCCCCTGTAAGAACGGATTCAAGAGTGCAGTATGTTTCCTCTGTTTGTCTCCAGTTATATGATATATTATACAGCATTATGATCGGAGACTGAAGGGGAAAAAAAAACATGCTTTGGGCAACATGTTTCAAAAAGCAAATATCCAATCATAGTTGAGATGATGCAACATTGCTGAGAGAGAATTTCAGAATATGGATTTTTACACGTGAAGAAGGAATCTGAGCCGATCCATAGAACAAATGTGTTTGTCATTGGTCGTGTTAATTTACAATATCTTGGCTTTAAATCACCAAAGGAGTCTAACATGACTTCCAAAATGTCCGCTCAAAGATTGAACTGTTAGCGCTTTGATTTAAAGTCCAGCAGACCCTGAGAGCACTATTCCTATCTCCGTTTTTTTTTCTTTCATCAGACTTCCATGTTCTTAATCAAACACGTGTCTGTGAAGATCGCAGCCTTCTTTTGAGTCTGCACAGTTTTTCACTCATTGCTGCAGAAGTCTTCGTTCTCATACACGGAAACAGAGAAAGATTGTCCTACTGTCCTGCGGCCTCTGCCACCGCATACCCAACCAAGTGTGTCATGGCTGCCATGTCATTGGCTGCCTGCTGCACCCACTAATTTTACATCATGACATAACAACAGGACCCATCATTACAAACTGCTGCTACTGCAATTTAGTGTTTGGCACAGTGAAGTAGGGAGGCACAGCTCCTCAGAGATGACAGAAACATGGTAGTAAAACGATGACGGGCTGACTAAATGTTCAGTGTGGAAGGCATCCTTGTACTTTAGCTTCATAGCCACGAAGAATACGTGTTCTTTGAGTGTAACCCGAGTCCCCTTCTGTTGGCATAATGGGCAGAGACCTGCATGAGTTCAATGCATGTTGGCATGCAGTCCTCAGGCCGGCCATTCATGGAGCACTTACACAGGAGAGGCCTCCAGGGGCAGCCGGACTCAGGACCACTTTCTTTCCTCAGCCTTCACCCGGCCAGGCCCAGTCTTTATTTATCTCAGCAAACTCCCCCCCCCGCCCCCCGGGACACAGTGAGGCTGCCGACACGAGCGCCATCAGAGGCCCGAGTCTGGCATCTGTAAAGTTGTGTCAAAGAGAAACACTCCAGGGAGCTCACATGTACAGATAAGAGTGATGTGCAGAAGTCTGGCTGCTGTTCAGGACAGACTCCCAACATGTGGACGAAGATAAGATTTTCTCTCCGAGAGGCCGTTAAGCAAAACGTTTGTGAACAGAGCCTGGGACATACACCGTTTGGTTGACATTAAAGGCAAAATATTAACAGATATATCAATACTGGTGAATCTGTTTACAGATAACAGTTTATATGACATCTCCATCGTCTGCAACAAGAACACTGTAAAGTCAGCATGACTGCTCATACTGCATGCTACACTTTATATCATCATGCTTTATGGTTTTTAAAATGTGCCCCTTTGTTGAAATGTCTTATCTTGTGTTTTAAATGGCATATATTTGCACACGTCTTGCATGCAAAAGTAGACAAAAAAAATCTCTAACAGGCGCCAAAAAACTGACATAAAGTCAACTCGGCAAATGCATTCCCTTCTGAGTGTTTGTAGAGTCATTTCTTTGCTGATAGAAGTTCTATTGATGTTTTTTCAATTAGTCTCCATTTCTGTAATCTCTGAATTGTTCCACTTCGGTTTGTGGCTGCCAGCCTGTTCTATAATGCCCCCACATGACACAGACTTCAACCAGACACAGAGTCACCCCACATTAACTTTAAGGCTAAATCAGCACACTGGACATGAGGAGTTCCTGTTTACACTGCACTGTGTGTAGTGTTAGATATCCTAACCATGAACATACCTGCACAACTGTAGCACATAGCCTTTTGTGCATTACATGGTTTTATAATATATTTGATATTGCCCTTGATTTATTTATTTTTTTTGTACTTTATTTCCTCGACGGAGAGACTCCTGCTGTTTTATTGCCTTCCACTGCGTCATCTACTTCTGTGTTCTGTGCTCCAAAACATCATGTCAGATTCCTCGTACGTATTAACGCAGTTGGCAACAAACCCGATTCTGTTTCTGATTCTGGTTCAGGCCTCAGAAATGTCACATGGGTGGAGATCTAGTTTCTGATGAAATGAAAAGAAAAAGCTGGGCTGAACTCCAGCTTGTGCACTCTCTTGAGATTCATCTGCCATTGAAAAAATATACTGTTAAATTAAAACAAGATGTTTTTTTGCATATCCTGCCGCAAATCAACTAATAATGTTTTCTTTCTTTCTTTTCCATGATGATTCTTTTCTTCCTGCTGATGATCAATAGGTAAGTACCAGTTGATTTATTTTGGGGGGGTTCATCTGGAAACAATCTGCGTCAGTAGATTTAAATAAAAACAGTATTTTTTTGGTAGTCAGTTTTCCCAAAGTTGTTCAGACAAACATCTGCAGAGCGCACTGAGGTTCACTGTGAGGTTACACTTCACTTTTCTTTCCGTCACTGAGCTATGACGAGCTGTGAAGGAGGACACACCCTTCTGAGCACATGTCTCCGTGCACACACGCCCGTTTCCACGGAGATACCTTCTTTCTTTTTTTTTGTAATAAAACACACAATGACGACCTTTCTGGTGGAGCAGTCAGCATGGCGCTAACAGCCCAGCAGTGACGAGCTGAGATTATACACTCAGGCCTACTGATGCTTTCTGCACCGCTGTGCTAACGAGCAAACACACACCTCTCTGTTCACACACACACACACACACACTGGTTCTCTCTCACACACATGCTGGTTGTCACACAGCAGGTCACCATTTTCGCAGCATCATCTCCAGCTGCGTTGTTTGAATATTTGTGTGTGAATGTGGTGCTGACTCACAGAGGCTAACAATAGAAAGATAAATCTGGTGTACTCACAGAGGGCTCTGTGAGAAATAGACGAGTGGTCTTACTGTTTCCTGACCCAGCGGTGTCTTTCGTTAAATTGTTTATTTGTTATTCATTCAAATTGCAAAGACCTAAAATCCACCCTCTTTTGTTCGTTGAATCATTATTAGATACAGAGGTCACTACAGGAGCATCGGGATACCAGGCTTTCAAGTTTACACATTTTCTTCAAATAATCTTTCATGAGGTTTTATTAAGCAGGTGTTCGAGGGGAGTGATGGTGGAAGTAAGGGGGCTGCATGCTGAGCTGTCACTCGCTTGTTTGTACATTTAAAGCTTGTTTGGGGGAATTCCTTCAGTTTTCATCTTTTACATAGTTTACACAAGTCGAAGAAGCCATCGAGTTATTTTTTTCTTACAAAAAAATACAGACAATTTTTATGAGAATTTGTAAAACAAGCAATGCAGATTTTTTATATTGTTTTTAATTTTTGGTGGCAAACGGGGAGGCTGAGAGCTGAGCTGCTGCTGCTATAGCTTTCTTTTGGACGACAACTTGTAGTATACATCTTGAAGAAACATCCTTTTTAATGTCTGTTTCAAAACCAAAATGCCCTTACAGGGTCTTTATACTCAAGCAGACCTTAAAGTTTAAATCATTTAAACATTAGATAAAAGAGTTTCAGGTTAACGATTTGTGGCTAACGCTAGCTCACAAGCTAAAGGCTAAAATCATTTTTATTTGGTAAAAAATGTATATGTACAGTTTGTGCAGTATTTACCTGGTTTAATATGATGGTGGCGTATGTTAAAACACTTTGGAAATATTCTGGTGGAAATGTTCTGTTACCATGTTGCCAACAGCGGACATGCAGTTTGCAGATAAAACATTAAAACATGAGGTAGGAGTTGGTTTCAATGAAGCAAAGTAAAGAATACACAGAGAGGTTTGAGTCAGTTTCAGCTCTTGTTTCGTCCCTAAATGATGCCAACTCAAACACCTCATGGACACTTTGTTTAGAGCTGGGGGGGTTTTTGGGGTGTGGTGTTGAAAGCAACCAGGAACTGTTATGGTCTGATCCCCTCCTTTGTTTCCACTCAAAGAGCTGCTGGTATTTCTGCCTGCGTATCCATCCGGCCTGCCAGCTCTCAGTTTGTGTAAAAGCAGCCAGGCCTTCAGTTTATTCTCTCTGAGCTGGATCCCATCAGGCTCAGATGTGTGAGAGATCTCCGGGGCTCAGCTCAGCCTGGTGCCACTCCCTCATAATGACTTTCCCACACACACACACACACAGGTCGCAGCCTGATGGAGCTGACCTCAGTCTGACCATATGTGAAGTTAAAAAGCGGTTTCCATTGCAGTCGTCCGGCGTAAATGCTTGCTCTGGTTGTATCTTTCCAAACCACACCTTCCCCCGTGTCTGCGTTTTTTGGGTTTCCTTTTTCCCCTCTTTGTGTTTCTCTCCGTCCACAGTTTGTCTGTTCTGCTTATTGTGCTCCATGTGAGCGCCGTCTGATGCCAGTAAACCAGTGAAACCAGAGTCAGAACTCACACAGCCCAGTGTTTACACAGGAAAAAGCTTTGGTGATTAAACTGCGCAGACTCTTATATAACAGTCTGAATACTCTGCAGCTATTTGTTGGCTGTGCACACACACACACACACACACACACCTGAGCTCTCACACTCACACAGTCTTCACGTACGCTTCAGTGTTTCTGTAACCTCTGAGGCTCCGTTCGTGACCCCAGTCCGGCATGTCATGCACACCGTTGACCTCTGACCCTTCAGCCTGTCACACACTGAATAACAAGCTGATGAATGAGCGGCTCCACTGAAGGCTGGACGTGTTTCTGTTGTTGGTTTTTGTTTATGAGGCTGATGACGGCACGTACAATGTGGTGGGCGTATCCCAGCGTGTTGGCGTGTTGTTGACTCTGACATAGTGTTACGACACTCACTTTAATGTGTGTGTACAAGCAGGCTGTTTATTTATGTTCTTTACTTCTCACCGTTTGTTGTTAGCGCTTGTTTGTCGAATCGCCAGCTCCCACGATGCCAGACAAAAAAATTTTATTGACTCTTAATAGACTGGTGTAGTAATGACGTATTTTTGTAGGCCAACCAGAAAAAATGGCACCGGTGGTTCCTTCGAAAATTCGCCTATGGGATTTTTGCATTGGATTTTGGATCATTGCAGAAAATAATCTCTGTGTCAAACACACGTTTCTGATACATAACTGTTTTGTTCAGCAGGATAATCTTTACAGATGAACATCATTTATATGAAGTTTGAAGAGTTAATGCAGCCGAGAGAAGTAAAAAGCTAACGTTATGTTCTAGCGAACTGTACCGCGGTCGGTTTGTAATGACGTCACTGCCTTTTTCCAAAGTCGTCTAATTTGGAGGCGATTTCATCTCGTAGTCTTTGTCTGTGATTTGTTTGTTTGTTTGTTTTACCTCGTGGTTTTATTTTCCGTTTTCTTCTTTGAGTCAGAGACTACTCCTGAGCACAACATACATATTTTATATCATAAACTTATAGCTTGAAACTCTCGCTGCCCTCCCTGGCTCTTTCCGGCGAAAGTCCCACAATGCATTTTTGTTGTTGTTTTGAAATAGAGATACTTTACTTAGCTCGCCATAAAACACTGAAGGGTCAATTTGAGGTTACAGTCTGTTTCTTGATTTGAAACAATGACGCAGTTAAAAAAAAAACAAAGTATGCATTCGCTCTTTCTTAATTGATGATTTGAATCATTAACTTTGAAGGAGCAGTCTTCGAGAAAGGTCTTTTAATTCATACGATCTTGGACGGTTTGTACCCACCAGAGCTTGTTCAACACTGGGATACAGTTTAAAGCCTGAGGTTTCTCCTGATGTGAACGCCTTTCCTGCCTTAAGTTGTGGATAACATATTGGCTGCTCATGGCCCTGCATGACGTGATGTAAAAATGTTGAACTTCAAACCGCTGTTGCCAAACGTCAACATCACGTTCATGAATCCGACTGGCAAGTTTTTTTTTTTTTTTTTTTATCATTTTAAAGAAGATTTTGTCTGCTCAGTATTTAAGAGCCGTACATTTGAACCGAGCGTCTCACTTTGGTTGAGTGTGCTGGCGAACATGCCTCCATTTACCCGTGTGATGAAAGAACAGACAGGACTTGAATTGAGCGTCACACACATGGTATTGTTTTAAAGTTATATAACGTTGTCGATGCAGCGTGATCCACTCCTTCAGACGAGTGACATGCAGCGTGTCGCTCTGGCCTGAGAAACACGCTGATGAAAGATGAATCTGCTTGTGTTTTCCTGGTGTTTGCACTCACTCCTCTCTGTCTGACCACACACAGATGACTCCTTTGTTTCACCTTTTTTTTTTCAGTGCAGAAACCTTCCTGTAAGCACACAGCTCAGGTTTACCGAGCCGACTGTGCTCACATTTCTTCTTCTCTTGTTCTGACTTCAAGGTTTTTTTTTCCCCCCCATGTGGTTATCGCTACCCGTACTTCCAGAAAAGCCAGGAGCTCTTTTTGTTTGTTAAACCCCACGTACAATAGTTCCCACCTCTCTTCAGTTCCCTGCAAGAAACACAAAGGCAAGAGGTCAGCGGCCACACATTTTAATTTGTGAGACTAATAACAAGCCAGGTGTACCTGCAGGGTAAAGGAAACCCAGGGACCATCCTGGACACACCCCTTCCTCCAGCATGTGTGTGTTTGGGGGGGGGGTAAGCACTTCAAAGGTCTGTAGGGAAAGCAGGGACCCGGGCCAAGCTCAGCGGGAGGGCCATTACAGCCCAATAGGAGTCAGCTGTGACCTCAAAGACCGTAAAATGATGTGATATGCGGAGGGCGTGCTGCAGCCTCACAAATGTGTCTCCAGCCAATCAGGAGGCTCGAGCTGTAAAGTGAACGCCACGCTGATTTATAGGTGAAGGAATTTTGATTGTTCTTTCGAGGATTGGCTTTTTGCTTCTTTCTTTTAGTTTCTTGTGTTTTCTCCTGCTGTTGTATCAAATGGTACTTCCTGTGTTTTCAAACCCTTTTATACATCTTTTGCAGTCTGGCTAAACATATTTATCCAACGACTCTGTTTGTGATTGATTTGAGTTGGTTCTGTTTTTATATGCTATTTATGTCTTTATATTTAATCCCTAATCTTTGACAGGGGAGCCAATCATTTCACTTGATTGTCCAACCAGAGAGACGATAAACATCTTGACTTTTGATTGCTTTTAGACAGCTGAGTGTTTGCCCTGATAATTTACACTGCACTCTGTCTAGCAGCTGTAAGCTGAAGAAATATACTAGAACATTTCTAAAAGTGACTAATACAACTTTTAACAACTCCTAACAATTATCTTGGTTGTTTGTCTGTTTTTTTTCTTTTCTCTCAGGCCAGGAATTATTGTTTTTAATTATGAACATCGATGTTAAAATGTGCTTTCATCAACATTTAACACAGTCCATTTAGCTTTAGCTGTGATTGAGACCAAGTGGACTGAATGAGTGTCCGTTGAGTTGATAATTTACTCCGGTGTTTACTGACCCACAGCTCTGTGTTCAGACCTTATAATGAGGTGTCTGCAGGTCAGGAGGTAAACGGCTGCTGAATGCAGACGCTGCCCCGCGATGACCCTGCTGAGTGTGCACAGAGAGGAGAGTGACATGAAACGCTTTGAGTTCAGAGTCCTCGCTCAGCGTTTGTCATGTGTCGCCTTTTTCCTTTCGATTACTCAGCAAGCGCGAGAGGTCATTCATGATGTGCGGAGAGGAAAGGGTTAACAGCAAACATCTGAAGTAGCAGCAGAGAGTCGGTGCAGTGGCCAAGTGGGTTTGATGGTGGTGGATCTGCTGACAGTCAAAGACAAGATTTCATCATTGTTTTTCCACTGGGGCTGATAAATGTCGGTGAAGATTTAAAGGACATAAAGTGAACAAACAGAGGAAACTCCCTGTTGTGTTGTGTGTGTGATTTATGAGCGGTGGCATTTCATAACTGAAGGGAAGAGTCGACCCTCCCTGAATTGTGAGGAGGCTGATTCTGACCGCTTCGCCTCACTCAATAAGTCCAACAACACAAGAACGATCAACTATGATTTTACAGTTTCTTGGTCATGTCAGGCTGTTTCAAACAAAAATCTAATGTAGAGGTTTTCAGCGTTTGGAGTGTGGTATAAACAGCATTGAATTTTTTAAGAAATCAGCCATCTCCAAAAATGCACACTTTGACTCTTGTGTGTAATCATAATATGAGAAATGTCCGGCTGCCTTTTTAAGTAGGTTGTGGAAACAGGAGCACACATGCTCCTCAGTGCATTTCAGCTCTCAGACTATCCAATCGATGAGCTCCCCAGTCAGCCAACTCGCGCCCTACAAACTAAAGTATAATAAGTTTTACATGTTGTCAAGTAGCAATCAAATAACCATGGAGCTGTATTATTTATGAAGAGATTTATGTTGTTGTTGAATTCTGTTAGCAGATCAACTTGGCAGCTGGATGCTATCTTATCCAACGTAGCTCGGACAGTATAGTATCGTATAGTATAGTTTAGTATAGTACGTTTAGTGTGTTATTAACATCACTGTACAAACAGTCCAGTTTGTATGGAGCTTTCAGTAGACAGTTTGACTGTGTTTTTGGACACAGCCAGAATCTTGGACTTTTTTGGAAAAATTATCTGAGATAATATTTTATTTTTAAGGTTTATTTTGGGGGCTTTTTATGTCTTTAATCAGAGATATCACTGTGGATAGAGTCAGGAATCAGAGAGAGAGAGAGAGAGTGGGGAATGACATGTGGGGAAAGCAGTCACAGGTCAGGTTCGAATCCCGGCTGCTCGTCACTACGCTACTGGCTCCTCAGGGATATTTTAGTTGTTGTTTATCATTCCAAGCATAAATGCTCCAATAAAGAAGTTAGCAGATGAATAATTATGATAATATATAGTTAGTTGGATTAAGTGATGTTTCAGCTGCAGAGTCAACCAGCTCCTAGCTTTGTCCTTTTTTATCAGGAGGATGTTGGGAAATTGTGATGTTTCATGTTGAGTGATAATAAATAATTTTGCAGATTTTTTTTTTTTTTTTTCACCGACATTTAACACTCTGGTTAACAAGAAAATCCTATTTGATGATATTTTATCCACCCAGATACACAGAAACTTCAGAAGTTCTCATTGGCCCAAAGCACACCTTTTATTTACACAGCAGACAAACAAAGCAGGTAAAAAGCCACAATTTATAAAACACAACAGTGGGCATTTGGAGGAGGCCAGACTCTGTCTTCAGTTCGATGGAAACAACTTAAAAAGAGCTTTGTCAGAGAGAATAGCAGTTCTTATTAGTTACTACACTTAAAAACAAGATGTGTTCTCTGAGGAGCTGCAACGTGTTGTTGATTCATTATGTTGTTTTCACTATCAAAAACCCTTTTTAAAATGTCACTTTGATTTTACATCATCTCTCATCATTTGCTTTAGAAAGTGCAAATGTCATGTAATGTGTCAAATAAAGTGTGTTATGTCGCTCAGCTCGTTAACCGTCCTATAAAACACAACACACACTCCTATGAACACTTTAAGCGCACTTCAATCTTTACACAGGAAATGCTTCCGAGGATGTCCGACATTTTTAAACGATACATCCCCTTTTTCTGAAGCTTCCAGAAGCTGCTCTCTCTCTTTCTGGCTGGTATCGTGTCTGCCCTGCAGTTCGAGGCGTTCTGGAGGTTTTGAAATGGAAAGTATTTCAAAGCCACCGCAGCCTGCTGTTCGACTTTGTAGTTCGTAATAAGAAGCAGCTGAGAATACAGGCCTCAGTATTACTACAGTTCTCATCCTCTGCATCTTCAGGAGGATGTCAGCGTGCAGCAGCAGCATGTTTCAGATTTTATCCAAAATCATTCTGAGTCGGTGTTTGTTGTGTTTATGAACCAGACAGACATCAGAAGTGTGATCGAACATGTCATGAGAGAGAAGCTTCCAGGTTCAGGATGTAAGTGACGTGATTTTACCTGCTGGTGAAATATATTTCTGTGGCTCTCTAAACTTTTGGTATGAAGCTCCATATGTTTGTACTTTCCAGTTTTTGATTCAGAGTCAAAGTGTACGGAAGCCCTGAGAGAACAAAAAGTATCTGTTATTTATTTGATTTGATTCACTTTAATAGTTTCTGTGATTAGGACGTGACTGCACACTCATCTTTTGTAAACATATTAAATGTATAGGATTATAATTTAGCAGACAGAAATCTGTTGAGTTCAACTTTTATTTTTATTTGGTGAAAACGTGAAAAAAGTTTTAACAAGCGAAGAAAATGTGGACGTAGCTCTTGTGAGTTTTCTGGTGCATAAGTCAGGGAAAGAAGGACTGTGTAAAAGTGTAAAAGTGAAAAACAACAAAAAACAACAAAGTGTCTAAATTTGAAATATTTAATGGACTGAAACGTTTCTACTTTTTGATTTGTTTTCACTTTTGCACGGTTCTCACAGTCTATACATTCAGACCTTTGTCTTGCAACTTTTAGTCTTTAACTTCATTTTTACAAAATGTGTTGTGATGTTAAATTCTAATAATAGCTGGGGGTTCTTTCAAATTTTTTGGACTCAGGTGGAAAGGTGCTGGGTTTTGCATTCAGGAAGACATCAATAAAGTTCGATAACTTGATACTCGAGTGTTTAGAAGTAGTGGATGAAGGACAACAGATGAATGATTTCAGTCTCATTTAAAACAAGAAGTTGTTCAAATCTGCCTCTTGTGGACAAACTGAGTATTACGACAACACATTTTTCACAGATAATGCAGGTAATAAACATGATTTGATACAGCTTTATTTTTATCAGCATACGCTTGATTTCAACTGTTTAAAAATACCTTAAAGTGAAATGTGACATGTGATCAAAAAAAGGCTCATAATACTCCTCACAGTTGTTTTTTCTGGTTTTGTAAAGAGAAGAAAGAAATATGGCTCTGAGAAAGATTATGCCGACAAAATGCAAGAAACAACTCGACTAAAATCAATTAAAAAAAGAGACATAAAACTTGTGTCCTCTCAGGGCTTCCGTACCAGTGTGAAAAGATCTCATTGTTTATTGAGCGCTATAATCTTTGATAAAGGAAACGTTGATATCTGATGGGATTCCCCCTCTTCTTCTTCGTTTCCTCCTTTCCTTCCCCTCCGGGCTCAGCGACGGTTCGGTGGTTTCGGGCTCTGGTCCAGAAAAACTGAGTCTCCCGAAGCACAAGTCTGATTTTATTTTTGCAGCAGACGAGTTTTTCGTGTGTGGGCTCGCGTCGCTGCCAGCTCACGCTGACGCTGTGACCCGAAGCCAAGACTTCAGAGCTCTGCAATTAAACCAGAGCAGCAGCCTCACACACCTGTGTTACCTCTCCTGGTGATGTCACCCTCGACGTCGAAAACGAAGAATAGAACGAGGATTTATCAGGTTATAAATAGAATCAGCTGTAATTTATCTCTGTGTAATTAAACGTCCAGAGCTGAGCGACAGTCGAATCACTTCAGGAAGCAGACCAGAGGTTTGATTACAGCTCTGAGACAAAGCCTCATTTACCCCCCTAAATAGCACCTCCTTCTTCCCAGCATCACATTCCTCTCTGAGGTCACACGGCCCACCTGCTCCCCCACATCAAAGCCCCAGGTGGGCTGCGTTTGGAAAGGTGCGGTGGGATAAATATGCAGTTTATTGACAGGGAGAGGAGTTCCACTTTCTTGCACGACAACGCACTTAGATTTAAGCTAGCAGAGATTGCATCCTGTGTTGTGTCTGTGTAATCATGTCGTCCGTCATGTGATGTCTTTTGTGTGTTTGTTGAATGTTAAGGGCTCATTTAAGGACAGGCATTACAGAGTCTGTAGAGGAAGGTCGTCATGATAGCAGAATGTTAAACTTTGTTATGATTCTTGTCTCATTGAACGTCGACACCTTCAGTGATACAGAAATAGAAGTCCAAGACACCAAACAGGGGATCCTTTTTTGTTTTTCTCAACACAAATTGCAGGTAACAACATCGCTTTTGTTTCAGTACGAGAACAGCGTACAGGATTTACTTTGCATCTATTTGATTCATTTCTCTCCTTTGCATCTGTCTGATGAAGTACCATCATTCATACCAGCTTCGTTACCATCATTCAAAAGAGAGAGAGAGAGAGAGAGAGAGAGGATATATCCTTTTGAAAAATCTTTGTATTGAAGTTTCCAAAATGTTAAAATCTTAGTTTTGATCAAAGAGACAAAAAAGAGTTTTTTTTTTTTTTTTTTACTTATTTGCACTTTTTGAATTAGTTTGTGTTTAGTTTGTCTTTCTGTGTCCTAGCTGAGCTTGTTTTTTGTGCCTCTTGGCCCCTTTTATGTTGATTCTTTAGTATTTTACAGGCCCGTTCATGGACATGCGTTGTAAATTAAATCACGCTTTAAATGCAGTCAGTGTATTTACTTAAGACTGACACATACTGTAAAATGCCTTCAGTAGAAAACAGACAAACATCTTGAGTATTTCTAGTTTTCCAGTGTTAGAAAGTTAGATTTGAGAAACAATCACTGAGGAAACTGATATTTAGTCCTTTAGTAGAAGATGTTTCAGTCTGGATTATAATCACCTGCTGTCACATGAAATGAGGCTGGGTGTCTTAAACGACACCCTGAGTGATTGGTTGCATTATGGGACGTTAGGATTTATGAATGGGTCTCTATAGTTCGGCTTTAATTGTAAAGAATAAATGCAAAAAGTTCAAACAGATTGGTATGTTTTTTTAACTCGGCGTCTTCACAGATTTGCAGGACGATTTCACCCTCACAGAGGTTTCTTCTCGTCTCACTCTCACTTTTCTCCTCTCACCCTCTCCTGTCATCATCTTCATCTCTGAGCTCAGATCTGTGACGGGAGAGAGAGCGTTGCCTCCAGGCTTCTCTGCCGGAAAGCTGAGCTGTAATTACCCACCTCTCTGAAGAACCAGCACCGCCTCAAACTTACAGAGTTTAAAAGCAGGCATTCAGGGTGCAGAGCGGGAACAAAAGATGCCCCAGTTTTTCTTTCACCAGAACTAAAATGACGTTGAAAAATTAGTTTAAGAGAAAAAGCTCATTTAGGCCAGTACTATTTCACTTGTTATTAATCGATTTCTTATACCGGGAAACGTTGTGAAAGTCTCTGATAATGCATTTGTAAATTGATGGAGTGCCTTTTAAATCTAACATAAAGCAAATAGAACAAGCCTCTCTTGTTTGTAGCCTCTTAAAAGGGGGAGGATCTGCTGCTTTTCTCCACTTGATATAAATGAAAATGCTTCTTAACTTCAACCTGATCAAGGTCACCAGACGGAGAAGATCAAACCGTCACCTCGTGTTTTTTTATAGAAGAAACAGAAAATGTGATTTGTGCAAATGAAACCCAGATTTGACTTGCTTCAACATTCAGTAATTACCATGTCAACAACCCAAACGTCCAACGCAAAGCTGTTGCTCTCCTGGTTCCCTGCAGCAGATCTCCAGCAGACTGCAGGCTTTCACCACATTTGAAATGATTGTAAATGTCTCACGCTCCACCTGCTGCTGTCGGTCAGCGGCGGCAGCGACGACATCCCCATCAGCTGGGAGGATGTGGGCTCAGAGCGGATTATCAGAGAGACAGTATTATTGTGTGCCGCCTGGCATCAGGACTCTTTGTGTGAGAGCTCAGAGGGGACGTTCTCCTGCAGAGGAACAGCAGCGACGTGTCGGTTTCTTTTTCTCGCTTGCCCGTCAGTGGCAGCGAGAAAAGTTTCACTTTAGATTTCGTGCAACAAGAACGATGCAGAACTTTCTCTCTGCAAGCTGACGTGCATCTGCTTACATGATGTTTCTCTGCAGAGTCAGGTGAGCAGCAGTTCTTTTCTTAAATATACATGCATTTCATTCTTTAGACGGATTGTGTAGGTAATATATCTCTTCTATGATGTGCAGCACACAACTAGACTGGAAATATCAAATAGGTGACAAATAGCATGAAACCACATTTGTGTTTGTGCGCTGTGACATTGGAGTTACACATTGTTTGCATCCTGTCGTCATGCCTCTACAGCCTCTGTATTCCTTTATTGTGAGTTAGAAGGTCAGTGTTGTTTCGTGGGGTCAGATTAACACTGCTGCTCTCCTGTAGAAGCAGACCACAAACAGATTAGTGGTGGACCAAGTCAGAGCGATGGCTGGACCATCTGCGCCCAGCGCTCGGTGGGAGAGGGGGACACATGGGGAGGAGGGGGGGGTGAGGAGGGAGAGCAGATGTTGCATCGGAGCTGTGGGTCAGTGTGGCAGCAGAGTTGGCCGGGGGACGCTGCAGTAAGGACACAAGGGGACTGAGGGACACATGCAGACTTATTCAATGTAAGCTCACGCTCACAGCTCCGTCATGGCTCTGGGATGCTGCTTTGCACTCTCCTCCACAGGTACTGTAGAATTAACTCAGACTGCATGTAACAACCCATGTGTTTGTCCTTCGCATGCACAGCCTCTGATCTTGAACCACAAACGTGTCTGCAGCCTGTTTAAGGGCTGTGACATGAAGTGAGAGCTGAAAGAGTTGAACCTCTTGGCTTGTACACAGGCTTCACCCGCTTTTCTTGCTCGGTTGGTTTTAACCGTGTCAGAGAGTATGAGCAGAAATGTTTTGACTTTCAGTTGTTGCTGCTTTTTCATCTCAGTGGAAGATCTCTGTGCTTTCTGAAAAAAACAAAGGCTTTTTCAGGACCAAAACCTCAGACGTTGTTCTTTCTACCTGATAAAGTTGAAGTTTTTTCTTTATTCTTTGTGTGAAAATACATTTTTCAAACTTCACCTAAAAGTGTGTTTACTTTCAGGGCCTTGTGTCGGCACCATAACTTATGAAGAAAAAAGCTTTGATAGAATAACTCAAAGTGCTTGTTCTCTCTCTATCCTCCGCCTCCGGCAACATTAAATGTCTTATTTTTAATAAAGTTTAGTGGCCTTCAAAAGAGAGTTGTATGACTGTGTTTGTTTTGAAACACGTGTATTAATCTTTGACAGTAAAGTCTATCTCTGTAGGAATCCTTTCTGTAACGTTTGAATGTAATCTGAGCCCGTCAGTGACAGAAACAAACATACTTAGATCATAACATTTCCCCTGCAGGATTATACCTTCTGATGAATTAGCATTACAGCTAACAGGAGCAATTCTCAAAGTACCTATCACACTCACTTAGACCTTTAAATATGTACAAAGGGAAAAAAGAAAGAGGTCCCATGTTTAAAAACTAGGTGCGGTAAATGTCTTTGATTTGACCGTCCTTGCTAACCTGTCTTCCCCTTCTATGAGCTTCAGCTACGTTTTGTCTTATCTACGTGTGACCTAATGACGGACATCTGTGTTTTCCCAGGCCACGGGTAAATTGTAGGTGTGTGAGCGTGGGTGTGAGGGTTTGGCTCCTGTCTAGGCCGACGCAGAGAAAATGAAAGGGCAGAGGCAGTCTGAGGATTGAGGCTTTCATTTCATCCCCCTCCTGCCTGCTCCGGGCCTGCAGGCCTGCTGGCAGGGCTGAGAAGTGTGGAGAGGTTGTTGAGGCATGATCCTGCTGCAGATGAAGGAGGAGGAGAGATCCATCTGCTTTGTCACAGTGCAGATATTAAGAGTGTTTGATTTCACCCCACCTGAAGGTCAACTTTTTTTTTAGATATTCAGAGGAAACTTAGTCGACTGGGTCAAATCTCTGCACTTTTTGTTTTTGTACACCAGGCCGTGCAGAGCAACAGCAAACTTAACAAATCAAGTTTAGAAATCAGCGACATGAAGAAGACGTCTGATGTTGAGCCAACATCCAACCAACACTTAAAGAAAACTTGTGACTTTTAAATAAAAGTTGATCTCATGAGTTGAACGTCGGGCTCAAAGCAGGCTGATGAAGGGATTTATGGGGCGGCTAATTCTTTGTTATGAACGGCCAAATCCAATTCAGCTGACAACATTATTTTGTGTGATAAAGCCTAAAGACAAGACAAGCTCATTTCAAAAAGAAAGGAAATCAAGCACATTGTAAAAGTCTTGTTTTTGTTCACACCTGAGACCATGTGGTCATCGTGTTGACGCTCACTCGGCCTGGACGTGACAGAAAGAGAAATCCAAGTGATGACTGCAGGTTGATGTGTTTTCATTAAGGTGACAAGCTGACCACATGTGGACCTCTGACCACGTGACAAACCTCTTTAAAGCCCCTCATGCTCTGTCGTTCACCTTTCAAGTCTCGGACTCCTGAGAACATTGTGAAAGCAAGTCGTGATGCAGCGCTGGGAGTGTGTGCGTCCGCCTCCTTGTTGTTGTTGTTGTTGTCAGCTGGGTTTTCAGTTTCCTGAGTGTCAGTGCGGGGCCATCAGTTCAGATCACAGCAGGGAGGGAGAGCAGGACAAACAGTGACACACAACATGGTTACTCAATTATCTCAGCACACACGCATCACGATGTGCTGAGCGGCTTCAGGATCCAAACATCCTGGGTTTGTGTTGGAAGCTTCACTGCTGCACAAATTAAAAAAGCATCGTGGGCTGAGTCAGCTTTGAGTCAAGATCAATGATTAAAGGAGTAGTGACACATTTTGGGAAGTACAGTTACTCCCTGATTCATGTCAATAAATCAACAAGATTATTAAAACTACTCATTACATATAACTCAGGAGGTGGATCGCGAGCTGAGCTCTTTTCAAAGTTCAAAAATGCTCTTCATTCCTGGTGTGTTTGACTTAGCTTGCTAACCAGAGAAGAAACAAATACATCTTACTTTTAATGAAGCAATGCTGACTCCTCCCTCCACATCATCTCCACCCTGTCGTCGAAAGATTTGAAGTTGAGCCTCCAAAAACACACTTACATTATGAAGCGTCACAGTGGGAGTCCACACAGCGATGGGTCACGCTATCGTGGCTTTGTCCACTTTTTATTTGGTCTTTGAGATAAACTACACTGTCTTCTGGCTCCATGTTATGAACTCAGATGAGAATATAATGAGGGGTGTTGTGTAGATGACCCAGGGTGAGTGATGGAAACTTTTCAGTCTGTTTGGCTGTTCCAAACCATTTTTTTGACTTGTGTTTATAGAGGCTAATGTGACGCTTTAAATCACTGAGGCACCTGGATTAACTTGCTACTTTACCTTATAACCATCAATCAGCCCAGGTGATCCATCATACAAAACACTACATATCATTTTCATAGTCTGCTGCTACACTCATAGTGGTATAAAGGCTGCAGAAAGTCAAATCAGGGTAATTTAAAAAAAAAAAAAAGTCTAATTCTCTCTGCTGTTAGATTTGCATTTTATGAAGATTGAAATGCTAAATGGCAGTATAAATATATTACCAAAAAAAAAGCGAGAATGTCTTTGCAGCTTTACCATCATGAACGTACTGTGATGAGTTCATTTCTGTCGTCTCCGCCTGAGAGACAGAGACGGAGCACAGTGTTTGTTTTCAGGTCACGGGGGGTCACGGCCTCCGAGGGCTTTCAGACTTCTCCGGGGTGTTTTATGGAAAGCTTCGACTTGTCTCTGAGTGACAGCTAAATAAATCGCCTCTTCTGAGGATTGCATGCATTGTATCAGCGAGGACTTGTCAGAGCGTTAACACAAAAGTCGAGCTGCAGCCTCACTTCCTGACCTTTGTTTGATCTCAAGTTGAGTTGTGTGTTTTCGGAGAGAAGCAGACTGAAGTGAGCTCCTGTCTCGACAACAAAGCGAACCTGGAGCGTGCTCAGATCCAGCTGCTCTCCTGCAGACAGACGTGGAGGTCAAACAGTTTGTTTCAGAAAAGCTTTCAGGTCAAGGACAAGCCCGGAAACGTCCACAGAGAAGCAGATAGATGAGAGGTGATCGATGTTTGACTCGTCAGGACGGAGTCGCCTTCACGTTGTCTCACAGAGTCTGCTCTCATAATCAGACTGTAAAGCGGGTGCAGATTTGTTCAGAGAAATGTGTGTGGCTGTTTGCAGGCTGTGATTTAGTCTAAGGGGCCCAACAGGCTCGTTGCTGTGCTTATTTTTAAGAGCCAAAAAATGACAGTTATAGCTGCATGTGATGCTCAAGTTGTGTGTGACATGGAAAACTGCGTTTAAATTATACAAACCAAAAGTGAGCAGTCACATCCTGCCTTAAAATGCTCTCTTTATTGTGTGTTTTACTCTAAATGGGATCATTATTTATAAAATGACTCTCAGGCTGGACGACTTTAAAAGAGTGTGACAGACCACGCAATTAGTAGAAAAATGTTTACGAAGCTAAAACATCACAATTTACTTTACAACCACACGTCTTATTGGAGTCGCCCCCTGTTGGCCACTAGACTTCACCTCAATCAATCTTTATTTCTTCAGTGTCCAGTCATAGCCAATGTTATCTCATGACACTTCCTGGAAAAAGAGCCGGTCTCGACTGTACTCTCTGCTGTATCATTTACAAACACCCAACAAGAATCCAGCATGAGCACGAAGCTACATGTAGCTTAGCATAGGTGGACAGTGGAAAGGCCAAACTTCCTTTTAAGAGGCGGAAACCTCGAGCAGCACCAGACTCGTTATGGACGGCCGTCTGCCAAAACATGTGACGAGAAGACGAGAGGCTTCGAGGCCACGTCTCATTTACATCCAACAACGTGACACGATGCTGCTTCACTGTTTCACTGTTTCACCGACAACAGAGATGAGAATCTGAAACTTAGGTTCATGTTTGTAAGGGCTTTTAGGAGGGGGATGTATTTTGTTTTTATCATAGATATATATATATATATATATATATATATATATATATATATATATATATATATATATATATATATATATATATATATATAAGCATACAGCTCCTTCCAGACTCAAACTTTCCCCTCGTCCGGCTCCTCCATGTGTTGTGTGTAACATGAGGAGAGCTCCCTCTATGTAACCTGAGCAGGTGTGTGTGTGTGTGTGTGTGTGTGTGTGTGTGGGGATTAATTCCGATCCTGGTCAGTGTTTCGAGGATGAAAGTTAGAGCTCAGGTTGCAACAGAAGCTATTGTTTATCTGCAGGTAATAGCATTAGCTAGCTCGGCTATTGTTGACTGTGATTGTTGCTTTCTTTTCAGCGGTCCTTTCTCAGGCTGCAGTCAGAGACGTGTTCTGCGCCCTGCTCTGCCCTCATGGCACCAGGTTGTCTCTGCAATGGAAAGCTCATTAGTTACATTTGTCTGAGACTCTGGTTTTCACCTTAATGATCTTAACCAGCGTGTCGCCACAAAAATGCCGGAGTGGAAATTTAAGAGTCCTCGTTCCAGATCTTTGCAGACTCGCCCTCCATTTTCCATGACATTTGTTGGCAAACTGAGAATCTCTCTGCAGGCGCTCGTGTGACATGTGCCTCACCTCATTAATAAACATTTGTCAAGGAGTCGTCGGGCAGCGGTTAAAGAAAGCTGTCAGGCTCTGTGTATTTCATATTTCAGGCTTGAATGAAAATGTGATCTGAGATTGTCTTTCAGTCAGCTACATAGAATATAATTGAGTCAATAAAACAAGGTAACAAGGTTCGAGCTCATTCGGATGTCTGAGTAGGAAAAAAAAAAGAGTTAAATCGGACTGTAAAATTAAGTTTTTAGTCGTTAACGTGTCTCTGAGGGAGTTAAAAACAGTAAAGAACAACTTGTGGTTTCTTCTAAGTGCTTGGATGCTGGTTTGTTTCCAAACCATTGAGTTTGACATTGTGTGTGTGTGTGTGTGTGTGTGTGTGTGTGTGTGTGTGTGTGTGTGTGTGTGTGTGTGTGTGTGTGTGTGTGTGTGTGTGTGTGTGTGTGTGTGTGTGTGTGTGTGTGTGTGTGTGTGTGTGTGTGTGTGTGTGTGTGTGTCTCTGTCTCTGTCTGACAGCGGTATCTAACCTGGATGTGGAGAGTAAGCTGACGGCACATTATCAGGCTCCTTGGCACCAGCAGAGGAACGTTTTCAGCTCCTCCACCCGGCCAGTATGTGTGGAAGAGCTCCACAGACAGGCCAACTTCAGCCCGTGGGCGCTGCACAGAGGTGAGAGAAAACGTGACACCCACTGACAGCTCACAGAATAACAACATTTATAACATAACACAATAACATTTGATCTTCATACGTTTCCTACTTCATTTAAAATGTCTCCACGGCCAACTTCCTGCCTGCATCTTACTCCTGTCTTCTTCTGCCCTCTAGTGGACACACTTTGTAGTTGCATGTTGGGTCATTAAAGTTGGGTTTTTTTTGTTTGTTTTTTAATAGAGAAGTTAGATTACATAACCTGAAATGTTGCTCTTACAGGAATGTGCACACTCACACAAAACAACCAAGAATTCAAACACAGCTGAAATCCACCACATGATCTCTCAGCTTCATTCAAAGTTTAATCTGACATGTGCAACAGAGGAGTTTGTATAGCTTTAGTTTCAAGGGCTGAACAGATGTAACACGAATACATGTGCAAGTGTAACCAAGGACGTGCTGCTGGTTCTTGTTGATTAAGAGCATTCAATAAAAAGAAACCTCAAGTGATACCACAGAGATACCCGGGAAAACCTTCAGTTCATGTTTTGAGTTCAACAGAACAGTTGCATTAACATGTTTTTGAGTAGACATTGCAGTGTAATAATAGAACAAATTAAATCCAGAGCTAACCCACGTGGAAGTCTTAAATAAGTCCATTTAGCGTTAGCTTCTTCATCTTTTCATGTTGTACATGAGGGGTTGCATTTACTGGTACCGTATGTTAGGAGTCTACAAAGGATCACATCCCAGTCAGTTTGTTTTGGTCTCATGGTTGCAGATCCTCAGACGAGATTCTCCAGCAGCAGCAGGGAGCGGAGAGTTACCATCTCCATCTCAGCGTTGCCCCCGATGCCCATGAGCCCCTCCCCCCATCTCGTCCAGAGGCAAGAGAAGAGGGGCATCGATCTGACAACGGTGAGACCGGTGAACTCAGCTTGGACAAAATGAATCTGACTTTCAGGAACAGTCAAGTGAAAACATTTGATTACAATTATTATTATTATTATTATTATTATTCTCTGAGTTTAGATTTTTAATCAAACTTTGATCTCTTGGATTTTGAAATGAAACATGTAACAGAAGTTCTCTGAACTCGTTTTTTAAATGTCTTTTTTTCATGTTTTCTTTGTGTTTTATCTTAAAGTGATAGAAAGGAAACTTGATGTACTGTTGAGGTAAAAATGCACATTTGTGTCCCTCCAAGCAGCCAGAGAGACTTTGTAGAGATTCTGTGTTAGCACACGCACAGGTAAATGTCAGTGACGTGTTTCATGATCAGTGTTCTACATCTTTCACAGTCCACATATCCCTCCTCACCATCGTGCGTCGTTGTCTTTTTTTCTTGTGTAAACCCTCCATGTTCATTCCTGTCATTTGTTGTTGTTTTTGTTTGTTTTGAATGTCCTGTATTTTAGTTTGAATCCACCCGCTCCTCCTCCCCCACCGAATGTTGCCGCTTGTCTCCCTGGAGCAGAAAGGTAGAAGTTCCTCCCTCCGTCCCCTCCTGACTCCTTGTGTGCTCCTTCTAACACCTGACTTCACACCTTCTGACCTCTTTGACTGCTTCTGATTAACATGTCGAATCCACTTTTTTACATGCATGCACGCTTGAAGTGGTCCTGTAGCATCCTGATCCCACCTGTCAGGTGGAAGTTCAACAAAACTTTATGAATTTGTCCTGACTGATGCTGCCTTCATCAGACAGTTGTTGTTGGAGTTCATGTGCAGGGTCGAGCGTAGCGTGCAGCATTTAAGGAATGTGGTTGTGTGTGTGTGTGTGTGTGTGTGTGTGTGCGTGTGCGTGTGTGTGTGTGTGTGTGTGTGTGAGGGCTACAGTCAGAGCGTCATAGCAGCCAGGATTTCACTAATGATAGGGTCCGCTTCTCAGAGCTTGCGTCTGTGATTACCCATGATTCCTCTGTGCTGCGGTTTCCCCCGCTGCACCCATCCCAGAAAGAGCTGAAAGCCTCATGTTTCTCTTTTTTTCTCACCAAATATATCTCGATGCTCGCTGCGAAAAAAAAAAAAAAAGAAAAGAAAAAGAAACGAGCCCTTGGACAAACACCAAACACTCCTCACGCCACTCCTTTTTTTTACTGTCAGCTCATCTCTCATCCGTCCTCTCTGTCAGCCAAACAAATCAGCTGTAGCTGCTCCCGCTTTGATTTCTTCTCCTCCACCAGTTGAGAGAAGTTTCCCAGGAAACCAGTTTCTTTTGTGGCCGGGGTTTTGTCTGGGTCTCATTGGTCTGCTGGGAACAGAGAGGACAAAAGCTCCGGTTTTAAATGGGGGGTGGGTGGGAGGCTGTCGGGCTGTTGGAGGTGGGAACCAGTTCAGCCACAGAACCCTCCCGGTTTCACATGTGTCTCTCTGTAGGAATCTCAAGGTAAGAGACTAAATTCATGAAACAGGGGATCTGCTGTTTTTAAAGTCTGAGGCAGCCGGTGGGGAAAAAAAGGAGCTGGAGTTCTGGAGGATTCTGAAGGAGAAGGAGGACTGAGCTCTGATTGATTCAGAAGCTGCCGTTCAGACGCAGGAATGCTGCCGTGAAGTATTTCCTCTCCAATATTTCCGGAGACTCGTTATTATGCAGGAGAGTCACTTTGAGTGCCACGGCTCCTCGGAGCATGAGGGAGAGTTTCCAGACCGGTGTGCGTTGACTGGAAATGACTGTGTGCAGCGTCTGTGACATTTCTGTGCTGTGCAGAGACGTTGAATGAAGCAGGGTTAGTATTTATGTTGACATGTGCTCTGTAGTGCTGCCCGGGCGTTTTTGCAAGTTTGGAAACAAACACAGGTTCAGGAACTTTTTATTCCATTTGACATCCCCTGTTTTTCAGTCCTTCATTTTTGTGCATGAGTAGATCCTCCGAGTGTTTTCTTGTGATTTCTGTCTCTAAAGCATGCTCTTTATTTTCCACCTCTCATTGGACACTCAGCTCCTGGAAGTGTATTGATTTGCCTCTTGCTCTGGCACTAAGCAGTCTTTGCTGCCCTTTAATAAGTCTCCAATCTCGACACAAAGTCCTCAACTCTTCCCCAGACAAACACTTTGACAATACCAGAGTAATCCCCGCCTTTAATCCTCCTCTTCCTCCAGCTGACTTTGATCATTTCTAACTCTGACGCACCATTTTTCTCTCATGTAATGCTGGCTAACCTTAACAACCTAACCATGCAAATATCCATCTGTTGCAGGCTGCTCCCTCTGACCCCGACACTGACGGGGTGGCTCTAGGTCACCGGTCTAAGTTTCCCATCCCTAACATCCCCTCCACCCTGGACAAGCAGACTAACTGGTCTAAAGCTCTGCCGCTGCCTACCCCTGAGGAGAGAATGAAAAGCAGCTCACAAGTCATCAACTCATGCGTCATCCCCATTAATGTGACCGGTAATTAAAAACATCAAGTTTTAAGTCTAAGTCTGTTGGTTGTCACACGGCATTCAGAAGTTCCAGAGTTTCACTCTGTTAACTCATCTAACAGGAAACGTTGGTCATCTGGAGAAATGTTTATTTTCTTGCTCAAAATTAAATAAGAAGTTAAGTGTTTCTCTCAGCTTAGCTTAGCTTAGCTTAGCTTAGTTTATTGACTTAGACTAAGACAAGCTAGCTAGCCTAGCTCATTCAAAAAGATAAAAGACTAAAGCAGTGAAGAGCAGCCCTGCAGTGTTCTGCAGAGCGGGCCAATCAGAAGAAAGGAAGCACACGGGGGGCGGGGCCTTAAAGAGACAGCAGCTGAAATGTTTAAATGACATCAGTATGTTCGAAATGGGGGGGGGGGGTTTTGCTGCGAATCATTAAAAGCTGCTCTGTAGGTTTCACAGACTGACATCATGACAGGTGAACATGAGGACAACGAGGGATCTTTAAGATGCCAGGGAACTTTTGTGTCTAACTCTCCCCAAATTAGATTAGAGTCCATTGTATTGTATTGTTTAACATCCAACACAGCCAGGCTAAGTGTTTCGCCTTGTTTCCAGTCTCATGTACTGTATATTATATAATATATATTATAAGCTAAATTAAGCTCCAGTAAGTTGAAAAAGCTTGAGAATCTATTTTACCAGATTTCAAGCTTCAACATGTATCTTTAGCCTGCACACACTGGTCTCTTTATTAACACTGAACAACTGTGGCCTCGTTAAAAAAAAGAGTGTTTGAAATAAATTTGAAAGTCTTGCAGTGAATTAAAAACATAAATAACCATCTAAGGCTTCAGTGTTGCCAAAGGGAATCGATCTGCAAGTCATTCTTTGTGCCCTGTTAACTTTCTTTTTCATCCTTCAGCAGCTTTGTGCATGTGATTCTGAGAGCAGACGACGTGACTCGAATGCTAATCACATCTGTCCAAACTGTTGAAAGGGCCGACGTGAGGTTATTTACTCCTGCTTCGACGTGAAGGAGGAGTTTCACGCCAACACCGGCTGAGTCAGAGACAGTTTCGGGGGGGGGGGGGGGGAGAATTTACATTGTAAGCAAAGTCCAGGGACTGCCGTGGTGCTGAAAGGCCTGACCTGCTCTCACATGACAGTCATAATGTATCGAGAGGGGAGGGACAAGCAGGAAGCAAAATAAAACAGGAAGAGAGAAGGATTTTGATTTGGTTTGTAAATCCATCAGCATGCTCACTTTGTTTTGTTTTTTGTTGTTGTTTTTTTTTGCAGGATTTATGCAAAGATGAAATAAAATGAACCTTTTTAAATTTGAGTCTTTGATAATCTGACAGCTTAGACGGTCAAACTCCAGTATTAACTCCACAGTTTTAATCTCAGTGTGTGTGTGTGTGTGTCTGTCCTCCCCTCACTGGGATTTCCTTTTCAAATATCTCATGTAGTCCAGCTGTGTGTTTTTTTTTTTTTTTTTTTGGTGTGAGACAGTGTGAGAGTTAAAGACGGATTTTGCTGCCGTTCCCTCCAAACAAAGATCCCTCACATGTCCCCTCTCTCTGTGTTTCAGGAGTCGGCTTTGACAGAGACGCTAGTGTGCGCTGCTCGCTCGTCCACTCGCAGTCGGTGCTGCAGAGAAGAAGGAAGCTGAGGAGACGGAGGACGGTCGCCGGAGTCCCAAGACAGGTGCAGCAAGACTTAGGTATGTAACTTATCCTCAACTATGACTTTCAGGTTTGGTGCTAAATTCCTTTTTTTTTAATTATTAAAAAACATGTCAGTGAATTACGTGTTAAAAACTCCCTCAGCAGTGTAAAGCTTTAAAAATATGTCAGAACGAATATAGAAGACCTCGCTGATGAAAGGAGGGTTATTTTTAGTGTCAGTTTGTTCTGCTTTAAAGATATTTTTGGGGCATTTCATGCTTTTATTAGCCCGATGAGAGGAGCAGATGATAAGAACTCAGAAGAGAGAGAAACAGGGAATCAGATGAAGAAAAAGTTCTGAAATGGAGCAGCGGCAAAGATTCATGAAGAGCAGCTTAATCCTCCGCAGAGCTGCACCCTAGTTTGATGAAACTATTTATTTTTTACATTATTTCTTTAGGAAAAGCTTTATTTAAACATGCAGCCAAACAGTTCTGAGACTCCTCCATCAAACGTTCAAACATTGGAGCATGTTCTTTGCAGGCAGAGGCAGTTATGAGACACGCACTGTATTTAACAATTTATCTTTTCCAAAAATGTAACATTACATTAAACAAATTTAAATCGACAGGAAGCTTTCACCTTGGAGGGGTGGAGAAAGAAAACACAAACAAATAAATAAATTACAAAAAGAAAAAATCATCATTTTAATAGATGAGTGTTCACCTCTTTGTTCGGATGTGGCTGCTGTTTTCATGACTGTGTTTCCGACTGTTAGTGGGACAACAGAATCGCTCCGTGGCCTTGGGAAGCTTTAGAAGGAATATCCGAAAATGTCCCAGAAGCTGTGTGTGTCAGGGGAGCGTGAGAAATCAAAGGTCATTGTTGTGTCTGGACTAAATAGAGTGATTGGATGGCATACCGGCGTGTTGACTGACACAGCGTCCGACCTGCACGCCATGCACATGAGCTGCGACATTCGTGGTGGAATCTGGAGCTGCACACGTTTAGCTGCGTGCACGGCTGTAAACAGAGACCAATGTGCCATTGATGGACACAAACAACATGCTGTGTATTGCCTACAATTGCATGCTACACACATTGGTGCTGACAACAATGCAAATCTCTTTGTAGCTCTTTGTCATGGACTCGCTCGTTTAGTTTGGGGGATTAGCCATGGATTTTGTAAACCATTTGAAACTTTAAATATCTTTCTTCCCTGTTGCAGGTTTGTCAAAAGATCGGGATCGGTCACAGAACAATGGGAAAACTTGCATAGTTGCTTCTGTGTTTGTGATGCAGAACTCATGTCCCTGATGTTTTCTGTCTCCTCTCAGACTCTGATGACTCTCCTGGTTCCAGAGAGCGCACAGTGATTGTCCACACGAGTCCCGACGTCACTCCGTCTAACGAGGAGCTGTCCAGCCATCTCAGCACCAGAGACTCCGGCTGTCAGACCGAAGACTTTCTGGTGTCAGGAGCGCCGTCTCGCAGGAGGATCAGGGCCCAGAGAGGACAGGGAGTGTCTCTGTCCCTCTCTCACTCTGCAGGAAACATCTCCTGTCTGCCGGACGGCACCGACGCCATGTTCACCGCCTCTCTGAGCGCCCATCTGCGCTCCAGGAGTCTACCTCGAGACGGGAACAGAGTTCTGAACAACGGGCTTCGAGACACTGATGATGAGGGGGAGCTCTCTCCGTTTGATGCTGAGGACTTCCTGCCAGGACGCGGCGAGCGGATTCTGAAGGATGAAGAGGAGAGTACAGACGACCAGGCCGTGTCTGAACACCCGCTGGGCCTGAAGTACAAGCAGCTGTCAGAGAGTCCCGAGCGCGGCTGGATGGAGAGGACCAGGTCCCAGCTGCCCCGGAAGGCCGACATGGGCAGCTGTGAGATCTCGTCCAGCTCGGACACCTTCAGCAGCCCTGTCCACTCCGTCTCCGCCGCCGGGGTGATGCTGGGAGGACAGATGGACCACAAAGACGACCACCAGTCCTCAAGCGGGAACTGGAGCGGCAGTAGCTCCACCTGCCCTTCGCAGACCTCCGAAACAATCCCCCCTGCTGCCTCCCCGCCACTAACAGGCTCCTCCCACTGTGACTCCGAGCTCTCGCTTAACGCTGCCACCCACAGCCACGACGAGCACGCCGGCTTCATGCTGGACCACTACCCCGGCCTGCGGACTCACCGAGCCGGCTCCTTCTCCTCCACAGCTATGGACATCTTAGAGGAAGCAGGGGGGAGCGCCACTCCCATCGAGGGGGAGTGGAGTTACTCCGAGCCGCCGCGCTCCCAGGACTTCAGCCCCGAGCCGAGCAGGGAGGCGGAGAGCAGCCTGGGATGTCCGAGCTACACCAGCATGGCCACCTGTGAGAGCAGCTACTCAGACAAGCCTCCGTCAGAGAAGGCGGACACCGTATCGCACTACTCGGTCGACACTGAAGGCTACTTCACCTCCATGCACTTTGACTGCGGTCTGAAAGGCAGCAAAAGCTTCTCGTATAACTATGCAGCTCCCAGCTCTGACTACAGCCTGTCAGACATGACTCTGGGCAGACGCTGCCTCTCTCTACGGAAACCAAAGGCGAAGCCGTGTCCGCCGAAGAGGAGCTCGTCCTTGAGAAAAATATGCAGTGAGGGAAACATCCCTGTCAAGAAAGAACCAAAGATTTCATGCGGGCAGCAGCTTCCTCTGTCCTCGAGGGAGAGGAACCTGCAGCTGCTTTTGTCCGGCTCGTCCTCACTGATCAGAGAGCCGCTCGTGGTCTGGGGCGTTGAGGGCTCGGCTGATCTGCATGACTTAGGCGTGTTCAGCTCCACAGACGCACATTCGTTCAAAGATGAGGGGGTGGTGCAGTCGGACTATGCAGACCTGTGGCTTCTGAATGATTTGAAATCCAGCGATCCGTACAGATCTTTATCGAACTCCAGCACAGCGACCGGTACGACTGTCGTCGAGTGCATCAAGTCGCAGGAGAGCTCTGGGTCTCAGACGTCCCAGTCCGGTTCCAGAGCCACCACCCCGTCACTTCCCTCAGTGGAGGGAGACTTCAAGCTGACGTCTCCGGAGAAGCTCGCAGGCCTGGCCAGCCCATCCAGCGGATATTCCAGTCAGTCGGAGACTCCCACCTCCTCGTTCCCCTCCGCTTTCTTCCCCGGACCGCTCTCGCCATCCAGTGGAAAGAGGAAGCCCAAAGTCCCAGAGAGGAAGTCCTCCCTGTCCACCCTGTCCCTGCAGTCAAAGGCCTCAAAAAGAGACCTTGAGCTGCCCATAATCCCCCCCTCCCACCTCGATTTAAGTGCCCTTCAAAGTGTGGTAACCCCGCCTTCAGCTCACCTCCACCAAAACAAACCTGTGGCCCCGCAGATCTCTGAGGTGTATAACGCTCTTTCTCTGTCCATCACACCCTCAGTGCTGAACTCAGTGCAGCTCCGATCCATCAACAGGGAACCTGAAGGAGGACATGAAGACAAAACCCGACTCAAATGTCCTACGCTGAACTCGGCAAGCACGCATTCATGCAGCAAACCCTCAGAGTCCAAGAACCCTCTGCTAAACCATCTCCATCACACACCGTCGAAGGGCTCCGCTGAACCTGTGCTGACCTCCAATGAAGAGCTGCTGAATGGAGAAGCAGGATGTCAGAGTGAGACGAGGGAGGACAGCGAGGCTCCATTAGAAAGTCAGGCTGCACTCGGGCTGCAGCAAGCGCCGCCAGCTGCTGCGTCCGAGAGGAACAGTGCTCACGAAGGAGAGACGTGCAGAGAGTCTGCAGAAACGGTCGTTTGCAGGTTGCAACTGAGTGAAAAGGGAGAAGAAGAAGAAGAAGAAGAAGAAGAAGAAGAAGAAGAAGAAGAAGACGAGTATCAGATCAACCCAGTTCCTGCTCTTCCTGCACAGCACTGTTTCAACAGCAGTCTGGATAAAGTGCCCGAGAACGACAGCCAATCAGAGACGCTGCAGGAGAGCTCGCTCAGCAATGACGGCAGCTCGGCGCTGGGCTTTGAGTCCTCAGGTGTCTCACAGGACGACAGGGACGAGTCTACAGCAGAGCCAGATGAACACAGTAAAGGTAGAGAGTCACATGTGCACGATCTGTTTTCTCACCTTTTCTTTCTCGCTGCTTCTTTGGAAGTAAATCCTCTTTTTTTTTTACCTTCTTGTTTAAAATGTTGTTTCCCTCATGACACGCTGCCACTGACCCGTAAACATGTGTTGTCCTTCATCCTCAAACACAGACATTTATTTTTCCTGCTTATCAACCACGTCATAATTATTGGTCTTTAGACATCCAGCATGAGGTCATTCTTGTCAAACAGTGTGAATAAAATGCACGATTACGAAACAACATCTAATAAATGTGCACGCTCGGAGAGCTCGACTGCTGCACTGAGTTGACTTGTAGTTGAGAGTGCAGAGAACATCCTTCTGAACAGTCCTCTGTCATAATAATAAAATAATAATAATAATTCTGTGTACAGACTCTTCACTCAGTGATAACGCAGCGTCTCCTCCGAGCGAGGAGTCCAGACCAGAGGACGACAGCGTGTTTCTGTCACCCACCAAAACCAGGACCACGGAGGATCTGTTTGCTATGATTCACAGGTGAACATGTTAAAGCTGTCTTTAGTGTGTGTGTGTGTGTGTGTGTGTGTGTGTGTGTGTGTGTGTGTGTGTGTGTGTGTGTGTGTGTGTGAACATGACTCGTAGGTTTCTCAGTAAATGGACTTTTCTAGACTTCTTCTGGCTTTTATGACGCATGTCTCACCTACCCATTCACACACTGATGGTAGAGGCTGCTAAATGTAAATTAACCACCTGAAGTAACTTATCCATCCACCCTTCCATAAAAGAGCTGAAGGGATTGTACATGTGGCTGCAGGAGGTGAGGATTGAACCCCCGACCTCCGGCTCTCTATCTGTCCTACATTTCTTCCACATCATGCTCTCGTGTGCCCGATCAAAAGCGCGACGATTGTTAATCCAATAATCAAAGATCCAAACAGAGATTGGCTCTTCCTTGTCAAGGTTACATTCCTTTTAATAACTAGAAACAGTCTTTTAAGTCTCATGTTTAAGCCTTTCAGACTCCAGTGTTTTTATCATGAAGTAGGCAGGAGTTGACGATCCACTGTTGCTTTTTTCAGGGGTTTGTTTTTATTTGTGCAACACAGATATAGTGTTGATTTCAATCTCAGGACTCCTGTGTTGAATCAAAATGACATTAAGTACAATTCATGTGACAAGGGGAAAGTGGCGCCCAGGTTTAAAGACACCAGATTCATCTGTGACCCTTTCCCTTTATGTCTAGGTCTAAAAGGAAAGTGTTGGGCAGAAAGGACTCCAGTGAGTTAGGCGTGAGAAGTCGTCTCTGTGCAGCATCAGGGAGCACACCTCCCAGCAGCACAGTATGCTCCCCGGTCTCCTTACAGTCCCCCTCTACCGCTCTGACCCCCCCGGGCTCGCAGAGAGCCACGGGCTCCATCTACAGGAGCGTAAAGAAGTCCAGCACCTCCAACGAGGAGTTCAAACTGCTGCTGCTTAAAAAGGGCAGCCGCTCTGAGTCAAGTTACCGCATGTCAGCGACCGAGATCCTGAGGAGCCCCATCACTCCCAGATTTCCTGCAGATTCCCCCACGGACTCACAAAGACAATCTGAAGACCCGACCTCCCCCCTGCAACAACAGCAGCATCCATCAGGACCCGAGCAGGTCTGCAGCCCGTACCCCAAAGCCAACGCCGAGAGCTTCTCCCCGAAATCTTTCCACACGTCTGCAGCGTCCAGGCAGGGTCGCTCCAGGATCCCGCCGCCCGCTAACAGCAGCCGCTACGGCATGAGAGGCCGAGTGTTCTCAGCGCCGATGCAGGCGATCTCTGAGGGCGAGACGGAGAACTCAGACGGAAGTCCTCACGACGACCGCTCGTCACAGGGCTCCACGTAGAAAACAGAGAGAAGCAATGGTATGAAATGGTTTCAATATTGCAGATAAAACAAATGGACCAGTCGTTTTTAATATATGTGAGATTCTGAGACAACAGGGGGAATATTTGACAGAAATGCATTTGAAGTATTTGTAGTCACAGGAGTCTTTTAAAAAAGAATAAATCTGTAAAAGAATCAGAGAAGAAATAAATAATAATTTATACGGAAAAATAAACTTTGAGCAAAAAAATTTATTATTTTAATTATTTTCCTTTTATCTGGATTGAATGTTACAATTTTTACACATATGCATAGATTTTGTTGATGCATACAATACGTAATTAGATTTTTAATGACTTTTCATACAGTCTGTATTTTTATTCTCTTTTTTTTTTTTTTTTTTTAAGTCTGAATTATCCCAATTGTTTTTCTTTTCATACAGCACTCTGGGTGGAGTGTTTTTCCACACAGTTTATGAAATCAAATTCTAAAAAATAAAGATATAAAGATACAGATATATACAGATTTAAAAAAACACATGGAATAAGAAAATATAAATATCTTACAAAAGATAAATCAATCAATCAATCAATCAATCAAATGTCACATTTATGCCTCTAAATAAAGGCATAAATGTGAAAATGACATTAACTAAACTAAATTTGATGGTTTGTCTTTACTTCCTGTTTATTTCACAGTTTTATTCTTAGTCGAGCGCTCCTGTTACTCCAGACAGAGGTCCTTATTGTAGCTGACTTTTCTAACTTTTCTGTGGATACTAAGAATGTTTTTTACCCGTGTTCAAACAAGTTTTATACACGCAATATGTTCCATCACTTTTATATGACATGTAGACTTAGCATCGAAAAACAGGGAACAACATGATATCGCTGTGTCAGAATATCCAACAATGAGTTGAAGTGATTGAAACAAACAGGTTTACATGGATCTGAAGTTTATGACATTTTACAAGAGGCCATATTTGAACTCTCAAACTCTTTTAAATGTAAAATCCTAAAAGGTCGAATGTCCGAGTTACTTTCACATATTTTTTAAAACCTCGACATTTTCCATCAGTGGCCTGTTAACTAAAGGCAAACATGCTGGATGAGCCGACTGTATTCTGTGAATACCTATGCAACAAGACACAATATTTACATTTCTTAAAGCCAGATCATAATGAGAACTCCCATCAGGACAAACAGTGTGAGTAACTAATGTGAAGCCTCAAAGCACCTATTCATGTAGACTTTTGTACATTTCAGCTGGTCCTTTCTAAAAGCATATTTTATCACAGATTATTACAACATCTTTAAAATTCTCATGCAATAAAGACAAATAATTAGAAGTGAAAATAACTAACTTGACAATCTTGCGAGAAGAGAGGCGAGCAGGTGTTTAACAGGGGAGATGAAAAAGTGTCAGTAAAAAAAAAAAAAAAGTTGGAGGTTGTGAATAAGGGGGAGATGTAAAAGAACCAGGAGGTCATGTGTTTCTAAAAAGACTTGATGATTAGAGCCCGACTGATGTTTCAGCTGATATGTGACTTTCACCAGGTATACTGGTGTGTGGATTTATCAATAGGTTTAATTTAACAATAAAACAAGGAGCTGATTTTGGAAAGGTGTCATTATGCAGTTTGTCCAGCAGAGTGTGCTAAGACTCCGTGGTTTACAATCCTTGCAGCATTGTCTGCAGAACAGGCAGCAAAGCAGCTCACAGTAAATAGCATGATGAAATTGATGTGAAATAATTGGGAAGTGAACACTTGTAAAATCTCTTATTTGTGTAAACTGATATATTCATTGATATGTACTGATAATCTGTCACGTTAATCCCTCTGAAGTCAGGTCGGGCTCTAGTGGTGTCTGTCATTTCTGGTTTGCTGACTTGGTGTGTTTATGAATTGTTGGAAAAAGGCAACAGGAAAGTGTGCGGGGGATTTTATATGCCTTATGTTTAAGTGACGAAGATGCCGCAGCAGAGAGTTTGGTGTTTTTGTGAGATTTTTCTAATTTGTTCGAGTTGTAGGAATGCATTTCAAGGCAGGAGAAGAAAAGTAGAAATTCAGGATTTTAAGGATGTAACGTTTGGGATTATTTTTTTCGTACCGAATGCTTGACTGTTCTGCTCCCCTTTACAAAGGAAAAGAAAACTGCCACAGTTTATATTTTCTTTGTCACACAACCTGAAATCTATTTATTTTTTATAACTAACACAGAAGATCTCTACGTGCTCCCTTACACCTCTAGATAACCTACAACTAAAACACAAGTATGCAATGAATTGATGGTCTTATTAATGATAATAATTATAACATATTTTATTCAGATACTTATTTTTATGTTTATAAGAAAACCATTTTAAATCGGATCTCAGACACTGGCTGCAGAGACGAACATGAATGCAACTTGATAATGTCATTTTATTATGACACCAAGAGTCATAAGCTAGAAGAGCACGCGAGGCTCTTTCCCTTGTTTTTTATTGCAGTGACAGGAGTAAACCATCATGAGTGTTTGCAGCCATATGTTCCTGTAGGTACACTGTAGATATAGACTTAGTTTTGGCCTTCCGTACTAAAGTCACATAACAGGGTACTCTTCGTCTGTGAACCTTCATTCCAACCTTTTTCTTTTCGATTCTTTTTGTTTTTTTGCACTGATGAAGTGATGTTTTTTGAAGTTTTTACGAGTCTCTTGCTGTACCTGGAGATATTTATACACATTTTGACCTGGGCTGTCTGACTTTCCCTCTCCGAGGACGCTGTACGAGACGACTAGATGCTTCTGCCAAAGGCTAAAACAAACACACGTTAGCTGACCGAAACATTCTTGAAAACGTCAAAGCAACACTATAAAAAAAAAATGTCATGTGTGGTACGAGATGCATGTCACTCCGCCTCCGTGTACTGTACGCATCCACTTTGTATTTTTTTGTACAAACTTGTAAATACGATAACTTTTGTCGAATTGTTTCTTATGTATAAAACAAAAAAAGTTTACATTAATTTCAAACCTTTGTATATTTTTGAGCTGTGGAACACTCTGTCTTGTATTTATTTTTTAGTAAGCATTGTGGAGATCCCATAGTAAATCCTATCAAAGCTAGCGCAACAGCTAGCTACTGTGTATAAAAAAAGACGAATAAATGTGACTGCTTTGAAAATTACTCTTTGGGTCAGATGTCATGTTCATTTTTTTATTTTGTGCTACAGTCTTATGTTTGTCCCAAGGGCAATAAATGAACGATTTACCGTAAAAACAGACCGACAGTCACATAACACATGTTATGTCACGTCCACGGAACTTTTCATTCTGTTCACATTTCATGAATATTTATGCATTTATTCGACAAATAATATTCCTCTTAAATTCAATAACGTGTGAAAATGCTAAGATGGTCAGTGATCATTAGATTATTTTAAAGAACTTTTTGGTTTGAAAAAAAAAACACAAGTCCAAACAAAATATTGAAATACACAATTCCTGTCTTGACCAGCGGCGAAATGAAGATTCCTGGGAGGCCATCTCTTCACTACTTTTACAAAGACTGGGGCTCTCAGACTTTTTTGGTTTGTGTACCCCCTCTCACAATTTCTTTCAGCCAGGTAGGCCAAAAAAAAATCAGGAAATAATTGTGCAAAAGAACATGAATAATGCAATCTATATTATAAATGCATATCCTCTAGTTGGATATAGTTCCCTATTTGATGCATGGAGAACATGTGTTGTTAATTAATTTGTCTTTAATCGGGTATGGATTTTCCTAAAATTCATTATCTTGGTTTGTTGTGTTGCACCTTTTTTTTTTTTTTTGGTTTCCATTTGTCATGTTCCCCCATTTGAGGAACACCAAGAGATAGTATGTGCAAGATTTGTAATTAAAGGTTTTTACATTTTCAGAGCTCCAGGCAGAAAATGTATGTTTTCATTGACAGACAAGCTGCACACAGTTTGGGTCATATTCAGTTAGATTAAATTCAAAAAACTTTATTTGTCCCCAGGGGGCAATAAAGTGTATCAGTGAAGTGAAAGTAGTGCATCTAGTGTTGATTTTGCAGAAAATACTTCAGGCCCATAGGGAGAGGAAATCCAGAAATCCAACACTCTGTATTTTCAAAAATGCTACACACACATATGCCAGGATTACACAGGCATGCTTGAACAAGAACCGATGCGGAAGGAGAGATCTCTGAGTGAGGGGCTGCAAACGAAAGGGCGCCCAATCAGGTCTTGGGTTTCAGTGCCGTGCTCGAGGACACCTCAGCTTCTAAACTGAACCGGTGACCGTCCAGTTTCCAGCCCGACACAGTGTGAGCCCCGTCCAAATGCTGCTGTGCTCTAAAGTATCTGTTACTTTACTTTCCACTGTCCTCAAACAGACATAAAATATATGATCAGTATGACTTGTTCTCCTGATGTCATTGAAACGTTCTTTACACAGTGGGACCTGTGTCTTCAGAAGATGGCGCCGATCCTTAAACAAATAGACACCATGAAAAAACATCTGCATTGAAATCAAGAAAAGGGCCAATATTACATTTTACAGTTGATATAAAAAGCGGTTAAGAAAGACATAAATTCATGATCTTAAAGCTCTAAATAAACTTTCTGAATCATCCTTAATTTTTGCAAAGAAACAACCAAAGAAAAAGGTGTCCATCTTTTTATCATTTTTAGACCCTTAACAACGATGAAAGAGAAACACAAGCACGAAAGAAGTTTTTAGAAATATTCCTGCTTACAAATAAAATTGTAAGCAGGAATGAACACGAACACTATAGAGAGCATCTTTCTGATCAGCCGTGAGCAGAATGTGTTTAAATTTATGAAGTTAAAAATGCATTGTCCATTTCCCTTCCAGAGAGACACAGCTGAGTCCTTTTTAAATGAATCAGACCAAGTCCTCTTTACATATAACATGGACTGCAGGTGTAGCTGCATGTGTTAACATTACAACACGTCATTTCTGCATGTGTTATGTCATTGTCATGGCCGAGCTCCAGCTACACACAGTCAGACTGAATTCTCCCCGCAGCTCTGTTTGATGTCAAACAGGCCTGCGACGGACAAAAACGCCTTGTTCTCAGTGTGTGAATCTCAACTGAGCTAAAAGGTAAACAAAGACGTGGACTGTTTGGCACCCATCAAAGGGCACCCCGACCATGAACTCTGACCTCGGATCTCACTGCAGACAGGACGGAGGGTCTTGAGAAGTTTAAGAGGTGGATAACAATGTGAGTATGAACAGCCAAGTCAGAAAGTCCTCCAGTATTACAGTCACACTCTGCTCATATTACCTGCTGTAAGGGGAAGAAGATTATATTAGCACCGTTGATAAATTAAAAAAAAAAAAAAAAATTAAAATGGAAGATCTCGCACAAAATTTAAATTTATAGATGTAAATGTAAAAATCTTTTATTGAAGTCCAGGCAGAGGTGTTTGATGCAGAAGTGAACTGGTCCAGCTCAGCGTGTGCTGGTTTGCATGTGATGATGAGCAGCAGGGGTAACTGGCTGATTTGCACTTACCTGATTAATAACATTAAATGTTTTGATGCACATGAAATGGATTTGTATTACTTAAAGATAAATAAATATAAATAAACACAGCAGAAATGGAGTATAAGTGCGAGTCTCACCAGCTGTAAAGTTGTCAGCCCTTGTTTACATGTTTACATGTTTACATGGACGGGACGGCCTTGTCTATAAAGCTGTTTTAGTCGAGGACTGGAGAAAAGAAGAATAACAAACTCGCTGCTTATTTGGAGGTTTTTAGATCACGGTCATTCTGTGTCAATTTCTGTGAAATATGAAGCTGAGAGTTAAATAAAGTGAGCTCACATTAGTCTGCTAAACACAACGATACAGACCACAGGCAGCTTTGTCCCGTCGCTTGTGCTTAATGGTGTGTTTTAATTGATAATAATATCGTTAGTGGAGGGGGTTGGAGGAGCTGTGTTCTTTTAGGAATTAAGAGGCTTAAAAATATCAGATAGATAGATAGATAGATAGATAGATAGATAGATAGATAGATAGATAGATAGATAGATAGATAGATAGATAGATAGATAGATAGATAGATAGATAGATAGATAGATAGATAGATAGATAGATAGATAGATAGATAGATAGATTTAATTTTTTCATGTGCATTTTTATTTTCAATACTTTTATTTTGTTCATCATCGTTTGTTGCATTTAAACCTCAATTTCTTCATTGCCTGTAATTTCTTCCTTACCTGTAATTTCTTCCTTACCTGTAATTTCTTCCTTACCTGTAATTTCTTCCGTGCTGTATGCATGTATTCCTTCACATGTCACACATTTGTTTTCTTTGTTATCTTTAACCTCTCTTTTGTAAGTGGAGACGGCGTTTGGGGAAGTGAAGGGAAGTTTAGGCCCCAATAAATGTTTCTGCACTTACATATATGAAAACAACTAACATATTGTTCAAAAAACAATGTGAGAATTTGTGTAATGACCTCAGATGGAGAGTCGACAAAGATAATCCCAGATAACCGCTCCAAGCTTTGATGTTTGCAGATAACAAAGATGTCTTTCTGTTCTCATGTTTGTCTTCAGGGATTGTGTCATCAACCTCCAGGTGATGTTCAGACCTTTAAAGCAAAGATCAGTGACTTGTGTCATCGGGTGGTTCTTTTAAAGAACATGGCAATGAAAGGAAACTCAGTTTATTATTATTCATGTTCAATCCCTGCAGATTTGAACAGACTGTGGAAAAACAATGTGTGCAAAAAGGGAGCCAGCTTGACATTCTTGTGTATTTTGTGACTATTTTAACCACAAAGTTTACACTCTCACTCGAAATGTGGTTCATTATCATTGACAGTCTGTGATTCATAGTGATTCATCAGATTGAATAAATCGCTGGGATTAGAGGCCTACACATACACTTAACATCGTGCAGAACGTCTCACATCTTTGCCGAAGCAGACAAGGACGTTACAGTAGTGTTACCGGATTGTTCTCAAATATGACTCTGCAAGAATCTCTAGCATGTTTCCAAAGTGTTAGCATGTGGAGCATGTGTTTATTCCAGTGTTGAACATATTTACTAAAATGACTTTCTGCACCTGGTAAAGCTGCTCTAAACTGAACTATCACACCCATAACAACATCGTCTAATGCAGGGGTGTCCAAAGTGCGGCCCGGGGGCCATCTGTGGCCCTTGACTTCAATCGAAGAATCAGAAGATTTTGGCCCCAGGCCTCATCAGATGGCATATTTCGTTCTTTTTTTTCTTTTTCATGTTAGCGAGGGAGACCTATAAAAGCCTGACTATTCTTTCCAAAAAAATTAGAACACAACAGTTTCCCACTGCAACTAGTTATTGTGTATTTACATTGTTTTTTGAAGAGGTCAAAATACAAAAAGTTCCTTCCAATATTTATAAAAAAAAAAAACAACAACCTGTGGCCCGTGAGCGATTCTAAAGCGACAATTTTGGCCCGCAAGAAAAAAAGTTTGGACACCACTGATCTAATGTTACCTCGCGTGCTGTTTTGAATGTTATCTGCAGGGATGTACACTAGGATTATGATATCTACATGTTGGGTTGTGTCACCATTGTGCAAATGTCCAAAAGTAACATAGCAGGCTAGCTGCTGGGCTTGTAGCCTACTGATTTGCAAAGCTCTCGCCAACTTTTAAAAGCCTATCCAACATTTACTTTTAGCTTAACTTCTTGCTCGGTCACTCTCTCTGTCTCTCTGCTTAGCTTCATTGTCCCCGTCCTCCTCCTCTTAGCCTCAGCCATTGTATCAAATGGTGGTGAGATGGGCTAACTGGCTTCTTAGTGCTCGTGTGATGCTCGCGGCCCGTTGCCAAGGTTACAGACTGAACCAAACTGGGATCCAAGGTGTTCAGCTGACATGGGAGGGACGCCATTTTCCCTGTTGAAAGTCATTGTACAATTAGATAAACCACTAATTAAAGGTGAAAAAGTTCCATATCGTTGCTTTAAAGCTCCTGTGAGAATTTGTTTTCTCTGGTGATGAAGCTAAAAACTGTCTGACATTAATATTTACACCTCTTTGTAACCGAAAAGAAACCAAACCAGACCATCACAAAATACGGCAATAACATCTGAAGAAGATGTGATGAGATACGTGTCAGAAAACTCAACATAAACATGTACAGGACATGATCAGCTAAGAGATCAGAGGTAACACTTTAATGCAACTCATATTATGGTTATGGTTTGGTGGCGACCTCTCGTTGTGACTGAGCAAAGGAAGGGTTTTTTTCTTGTTTATTTGTTCGGATCCTGATTAGCTGTGAGAGCTATTCTTCCTGGTGTGCTCATGAGGTGATGTAGTCAGAAGAGTCTGCGTGGGGAGAGGATAAAAACAAGACAATGGTGTGACTGGTGAATTTAAATGTGTTTTTATTGAAGTCCACCCTGCTTACTATTTACAATCAAATGGATAACTCATAAAGAGTTTATAATGTAAAAAAAAAAAGAACAGTTTAAAAAGGCTGTTTCTGTAGCTGCAGTTTATCACAAGTTCTGACATGAAATAGTCAATCTTCATGCTGATGCTATTGTCTTCTTCTGTAGCTCATAAACAAGCATCAGTATTAAGTTCAGTCTGTTTTATACCCAGATAAAAACTCATCACAGGAGAGTTAACAAACTCAACCAAAACATCATTTAATCAAATGCATGATGAAAATGATTTCCTTTTCCCTCAAATCAATAAATCATTGTGTGCATGTATGTGTGCAGAACAAATAAAGGGACTTAGGCAACATCTATATTTGTCTTCAATGACTTGAGACACATTTATCCAACATCTGTTCAGATTAAAGGTGAAAAACTATCTTCTATTCATTGATCTATAATTGGTGACTGAGTATTGATTGTGCTATTCAGTCAGAGCTGAATTTGCATGCGTGAGTGATGCTGACTGCAGACATCGTTGGGGGAGGAACACTGAAGAGGGAGCCGCACCAAAGACCACGCCAGGCCACCAGGGGATATTGTGAGGCTCATTATAGAGCACTGAACAGCCTCCCTGAGGAACAATGAGAGGCCCCGGGGCCCCGAGGCAGAGCCCCAGGCTGCCTGGGACTGATACGGAGACCCAAGGGATCCTTGCTCAGCTGGGCCTGTCATGACCAGACTTTCCTTCGCAGCTGCCGAACTCCATTTTCCTCAGCCTCTGTCATCAGCCTCTCACCAGGATAGCGTTTGAAAATATAAAGTATAAAGGCTTCCCAACACACACGATTCATATCATTTCCTCTCAGATTTTTTTGATAATCGACAGGATTTTTGCGAGATTTATAAAAGATTTTTAAACTTGTTTATGTTCATCTGAGATCATGCTTAACATGTTTTTCTTTTCCAAACAACTCTTTGCTTTAGTCTTATGGTTAAGATAGAACTACTTTTGGGGAGAAAATTATATCCAGAGAAACATTTCTCCATTGAATAATTAATAATTAATTTATTGTTGGAAACTGTGTGTGCATTGTGGGTTTTACTCTAAGCATGCAACAAACTTACTTTTTGTGTTTAAAATCATTGATATTGATAATTATTGTTGCTTGTTATCAGAGATAATGATGGAGTCAAACTCACAGATATATTTTATATAAAATATTGTTTTAGCTCTTTTCATCCGGTTTTTAAAGAACAAATATTGAAAAGAAAGGCCCGATCTTTTTGGAGGTTTCTCACAACGCAAATCACTGATAATTAAATTGATTAAGTTGAAAGGTATTGACGTGATTAAATTATATTTTCATTCTGTTCCAAAAGCGGGGTTTTTTTGGGTGCATTTCCTGGATTTGTTTTCCAATTCGCAGAGATTAAAGAGTTGCTGTTATTTCTTTTATGGATTCTTTAACACATTGAAACACATTGTTGTTAATATTATGAATGTATTTATCCATCTGTAACGTCCATGTGTCCCTGCTGCGGAGGGGAGGGGGAGGGAGGACCCGCTGACGGAGCTGCGTGCGCAGCTTCAGTCTGGAGTCCCTCCGACAGACCGCAATGAGGAGATAAATAGAAGCTTTATCTATTTATTATAAAGTATTAACAGGTCTCCTTCATTGCTAACTGGGAGGAGCAGCTGGTGAGGGGAGCTGTTTGTATCTTCGTCTGCTTTAAAGGTGAGTAAATGTTGGTGTTCGAGGCTAGACTGGAATTTAAAGGGAGAATTAGATTAAAGGGAAGGAGATGAAGCAGGGTGAGCCTCGGCTGTGTGTACGTCGCTTGCACGTTTATAATTATATATTTTTTGTTATATTAACAGCTAGGTTAACACATAATTGCTTAGTAAGTGGCATGATGTTGGATTTAATCGTCTGAAACCATTTGTTTCTGATTTCTGAGACGATTTGCGCAGCTCGCTACTGTCCCTTACTGTCTGCTCGGGGTTTTTTTTTTTCTTCTTTTTTTTTTTTTAATAAACGTCAGATAAACAGGAAGTGTATAAATAATAAGCAAGAGGATCCCTATCTGTGCTTTGGGCCTCTATTACCTGTCTTTCTGTCGGTGGAGCGTCACGCGCCGTGTGATGTGTGGAGACGTGCGCGCAGACACGGCGACGCACAGCCTCCCTGCTTTCATGGCGAACCGTCGGCTTGTCGAGGGACCAGACACATCAGGGACCGGGCCAACAGTCCGAGAGGACTGTACCGCTGTGTGTGGGGGAATAAAAATGTCCCCGCTGCTGAGGAAATGAGGAATTTAACCCTCAGGGTCACACAGGGCCGGTTACTGTGGTCTGAGCTTAGCTTGGGCATTTGCTCGTTTTGGTGGGCTCTCACATGCACAATGACAGAACTGGAATAAGAAAACAACACATTTTCGCCTTAGCCACTGTATTAACATGCACACAACTGCAGAAGATCATTTTTAAGAGTTTAAACTGGGATTTATAAAAGTGCTCTGTAGCCTTACAGACCAAAATAAGGAAACAGATCATGGATATACTGGCAGATAGGATTGTTATTGTTTTTCTTATGTTCAACACTTACACATGGTTGTGTCAATATTGGCTACTCTGGCACCAACCCTTGAAACTTAAAGGGAACATATTATGAAAAACCTTTACAGTGTTTTTAAACATTTATTTGTGTAACCTGAGTGTCTTATCGACCCACAAAATGTGAAATAAATCCATCCAGTCCTTTTGTTTGTGGTCTGTTAAGTCTGACCACACAGAGAAAAATGCTCTGCTTCAAATGTTCTCAGTTTGTGACATCACAATTTGGTAAGAAAATCCCCTCCCCTCCCCTGGTATCTTCTCCCATGGCCTCCACCTCCAGCCTAGAGCGGGTCCACCATTTTTATTCTCACTACAGAGGAGTGACGTCTCAGGGGGGGTCTCATCACATTTAAAGAGACACACACACCAAAACAGAGCGTTCAGAGAGAGCTGGTTTCTGCAGGGTCACACACCTCCTCTGCTGCTTGATTCATGTTATATTTGGACCAAAGCTCAGAAACACAGATGTTTCATTTAGAGCACAGGGGAGTCTTTGGATTCGTATGGGTCAATATTTGTAATATGCAGACATGATGCTACCTCTGGTTTGAATGATCTCTCAGTTGTTAAAAACACTGTTGTTTGTTATTGTTCGATAAAGAACCTCAACTCATATCTCCCTTGTTACTGTAAAATAGTGTAGCCAGTAGCAGCCATTCAACACCCACACCTTCATTTGAGACGATCAAATTCAAGATTTGGTCTTTGGTTATTCACCGTTCAATCGAGGTATCAGATTTTTAGGCTGTATCACATTTATATTGCTGCCCTATGCTCCACTTAGGAGTCTAAAGGAACAAGACAAGAAGACATTCATATTTCTGATATGTTTGTTTTTTTATTTCACACTCTAATTTAAGAAGCTGGACTTAGCAAATACTTGACATTTCACTTAAAAAGATGACTCAATGAGAACACAATAAGAAGCCAAGTCATTTTCTCCTGAATAAAATTATGAAATATTACATTTCTATTCAGCGTGTCTTGTCCAACCTCCTCTATGCGAGTAATACTTGACCCGATCATTCAGAAGAGATTTCTGAGGAAACAAGATAAGACTGTGACTTCTCGTTACACGTAATGACTTTTAAAACTGTATGAATTAGACTAGTGTTCAATTATTCATCACACTTGACTGTTGCAGTGGGATTTAGAGGATTGTCAGAATAAAGAGAGAAAATGTGCAGCGATGGTTTAAAGACGTGACGTTAATGACGAGTCTCCGTGTGTCTCACTAATGAGATGTAATTGGCTATTGGAGTGGAGGAGAGTTGAGGGGCGATGACCTTTAGATCATCAGCCATGATGATCCATCTGTCCTCTGCTGCTTTGTTCCCGCTGCTCCGGACTCTGAATCAGACCTGGAAGCAGGAGCAGAGAGGGAGAGTCGCTCTTGTAATGCTTTTTAATGCGATTCAAATGAAGGCGTTGTTGTTTTCAGCCTGTTACTGACTTCGTAAGGCGTGCATTCCACCAATGAGGCGTCGGGTTGGGAGGAAATGTGGAAATCATTACAGTAACAGGGACAGGGGAGGGATTTCATTTGGCTCTCTGTTTGGTCTCTTCTTGCCTATTTACACGATTAGCTCTTTCTGGCCGGTGAGCACAAACCTCTTACAGATGACGCCATCTCGTACGATACTCGCTGGTCTTATCAGAAAGAAAAAAAAAACCCAACACACAGTCATTCAATTTAATGGCAAGATTGCACTTTTGTTTGTGATGCATGTTTCTCACATTAACTCATACTAAAAGACAACTGCATCGCACTGTTTCTGTTTGGAGCAATCTGCCCTACAGACTGAATCATTGGAGAGATATTGACGAGTATTTTGGAAGATGATCATGTTTACCTCGGCGTGATTTATGACAGAGAGGTTTCGTGTTATTTTCAGGACTTTTACTCAATAAATCCTCTTCCTGCATCTGAGTCCCACTTTATCAACACAGCATCAGGAGTCTGGTTCTGCTCGAGGTTTCTGTCTCTTAAAGGCCTATTCCCCCCCACCCCCCCCAAATGAAATTTGCCAGTGTGATGTCACTGATCCAATCCCATCAGCTAGCAAGACCAAGCTCACGCTGCGCAAACGTGACATCCGTGCTGAGCGACTGACCAATCACAACAGAGCGGAACGGCCGACCAATCAGATCAGACCATGTCGACGTGTGGACCCTGATCAAGTGTTACACATAAAGGCAGATGAGAGAGCCTGCATGGAGCGGCAGAACGTGAACGAATTTTATCAGAAACATAAAATAGATATAAGAACCCCAAAAAGGGCAGAATATGGGACCTTTAATGTGTGTATGTATTTACATTAAATTATCTTTGCATAAAGAATGAATGAAGGGTGATGATATCTTTAATAAATGTAGTCCACTGTCATTGCCCTGCAGCATTAACAGAATGTGTCTCACATTGATTAATATTTAAAAATCAAATGCCATACATCTGGCTGATCAGCATGAATCAGAGAGTTTATTGACTCTCGTGTGACATCTTCCTGTGACCTTCTCTCTCTGTGATAACACAAAGACAAAGCACAGTCACACACTCAGATAATGGGACATGGATGTGTACTTTGGCTCCCTGCACACTCTGCTTGTTAAACTTCCTTCTGCAGCGTTTGACAACGTGCTCACATGATTCATGTGATGAGGAGCAGTGAGCTGTGAAGCAGGTTTGTGTTTTCTGGAGGACGGCGTGTCGCTGCTGAGCATGAAGTCACCTGATCTGAAGAATCTCAGATGAATTCTTAACCAAACTATTAATATTTCTTCTCATTGAGCCGAAGAAAGACGGTTGTTTTAGTCAGACCACTAGATTATAAGAGTCATTTAAATGAAGTATATACAGTCTGATCAAAGCATTAGAGACAGTCAGGGGGTCTTAACCAAGAAAGACTTCATTCATGTCGGTCAGTGAGGCTTTATCACGAACCTCATGACCGGGTTATCAAACAGGAAATGGCTTGACTCAGACTTCCTGGAATTTAAGTGGAACTGTAACATCAAATGGCTCAAAAACAGAGAACTTGCAAATTTCCTATTTAGGCAAAACTGACCCACATTTAGTTTAGTTGTTGTTTTTTTTTTGTCAAAAGAGGAAAAAAAGAAAAGCGATGAACGAAGACTTTAAAGAAAAACTGCTGTTGCATGTATGCAGAATATTTGTGTATTACTCAGATTTATGCCCAGGACTTTGGTTTCTTATGTCAACATTTTCAGCCTGCAGGATGAATCTCCTCCGTTAAAACCCCAGCAAGTTTAATGTTTTATTTATGGTTTATTTTATGGACATATACAGAACTGATAAACAAACATAAAACAGCTCTGGGATTCATTTATCGCAGTGTTTACAGAATAATCCTCCTCATGTTTGCATTTTTATTTGAAATGCAAAGGACTTTTTTTTTTTTGATCACAGGAATGCATCTTAAAAAAAAAGTTTGATCAGTTCACTTTAAAGGGGACATATTATTAAAAATCCACTTTTACAGTGTTTTAAAACGTTTATTTGGGTAACCTTAGTGTCTATCGACCCACAAAATATTTTATATTTTATACTCCTGACTAGAGTAAAACTTCAGCACAGGTCCGCAATTTTTATTCCCTTTACTGGGAGAACTCAGGGGGCGGGGTCATTACATTTAAAGAGACACACACACCAAAACGGAGCGTTCAGAGAGAGCTGGTTTCTACAGGGTCACAAACCTCCTCTGCTTCTTGATTCATGTTATATGTGGACCGAAATACAGATGTTTCATTTAGACCACAGGGGGCGCTGTTTGAAAAGGTGAAAAATGGGGACAAGAAAAAGAGGAAAAGACGAATTTGTAAAAAGCTTTTAATGAAATATTTGTCAAAACCAAAAATGTATTAACTGGTCGATAATGTAACAGAATAGGGGGATCATGTCATCCCTTACAGATGTAGCATAACAGTACAGTAGGATGAAACCAGACATAATTAGGGTGATTATCATTAAAGTGACCAGTGCTCAGTAAGGTGCCTTAAGCTAAAAATGCAATAGCTAATATTTGGTTCTTACAAGTATGTGGTTTTGTTTTTTAATTCCCAAGGTGATTACACAAGGTTCCCAGACCTGTCATTGTGTGTGAAACAGAGACAATGTTATCGACTGACTGTCTGGCCTCAAAATCCTCCATGTAATCCATCAGAGCTGCATTACAATGTGTCATACATGCTACAGAAGAATATAAGGCCAGCGGTCCTCCTCGCTGCACACTGAGGCAACCAGACACCACATGAAGGCAGTGCGGGGAAAGACGTGTTACGCTTGTTGCGAGAAAACTTGAACTGCATGTGTGCATTAAAAATGTTACGCTTGGAAGTTTAACCTAATTTAGTTAAGCGTTCAGGTTGTTCAAAGGTTTCCCCTTCCACGACCATTCTCCCTGCTGCTCCCATCAGCATGAATAATTGACCGTGTTGACATTGGACGCATTGTGTCTCTGGGCACCCACGGGTGTTTTATCACTACAGATGGATGAGGGTTGACAGCCAGAGCAGGCGGGACATGTGTTGAGAGGAGGTATCATGTAGGGAGGAGGAAACGAAGCACACTGTAGGCTTATAAAAGCATCCTAACTGCCTGTGTGATAGATGGGTGCTAAATGAGTTTGTTCCAGTGTTGTTCTGTGGTGTACGTTGTCGTAGCTCTGGGGCTCGTTGGTTAGGACTAAACTGTATAACCTACATACTGAGAATATGATCCCTTTTCTGTTCAAAACATGCCTGAAATATTAGATTTGGAAAGACAGACAACTCTAGTTAGTTATGATGATACACTGTATTCTGTACTGTAAAATCCACTCCTGAGTTTAATGTGACAAAATTCAGATCACGGGATCCGAGCTGCATGGGACAAAAATATCTGAAGTCTTGTTCAGTCGGCATGTTTGGCATGCTGAACTTTCTCCCTGGAGATAAAAGTGCACATTCATACAGTTAGACTCAACACAGTGTGTGTGTCCTTCATGTGGCATTTCTTAGATAAAAAGCATCTTTATCGTTTAACTGGATCTGTTCTGTGTTTTTCAGGGCTCCTGGATGAATAATGGATAAGGACTGTCTCTAACGCTCGAACATTTGGATCGACTCTTCGGACTGAACTATGGCGGGTGGTGATGAGCCTGTGACACAGTCTCAGACTGACACATGCAGCACTGAGGTTGCAGGACGTGGTGAAGGAGAGATCCTCAGTAAAGCTGAAGAAGCTGCCGATTCCTGTGCGAGCGCTAAAGAAGGACTCTCCAGCCTGGTGGATCCTCCTGCTCCGTCAGTGGTGAGTCCCTCCAATGAGGCAACAGGAAATGTGGCGCTTAAAGTCGCCACGACTGTGCTGCACCCAGTGTGTCTGGGAGACACCCCGCTGATGCTGCCCATTCACCTGCAGATGGCCGGAGCTGCTGCGCCTCAGCTCGGACAAATGGGGGCGGCACCATACCTGATCACAGGCCAAAGCCCGGTCTCTCTTCCGATGGTGTTGGATCAGCAGGTCCTCCAGCACATGAGTCCTTCAGTGATCCCTCAGACTGCTAACTGCCCTCAGCTGCAGAACAATGTCCTGTGTCAGAACCCTTTGGCGTTTGGTTTACCTCCGGCTGTGGATCAGAAAGCCGCAGCACAAACACAGGAGGCTAACCTGCTCTCACTCCTGCAGAATCCAGCGTTTGCAGCCATCTTGCAGGATCTTTTCCCCTCTCAGGCAGGTGCTTCATCCACCTGTCAGTCCCCTGGCTCTCCTTTTTTCCCTCTTCCTCCCCTTACACCTCCCTACTCCTCTCCTCTGGCCCCGTTAGTCCCTCCAGCCACCCTTCTGGTTCCCTATCCTGTCATCATCCCTCTGCCTGTGCCTCTGCCAGTTCCTCTACCTATCCCCATTCCAGTCCCTCAGACCGAGGACACAAAGGGGAACATGCCAAAACCAGTTTGCACTGTGAGTAAAAGCACTCAGACGTCTCCTAAAGACACTACCTCTCCTGCATTGTCTTCGAGCAGATGCATGCCATCCTTCCAGCTGCAAAATGTTTCCTCGTCCTCGCTTCCTGTCGATGAAGGGCAGGCTCTGGACCTTTCTGTCCGGACATGTCCTGTTGAACTAAAACAGGAATCTCCCAGTCCGCAGCAAGACAGCGTTTTGGATTTGTCAGTGCCTGGTTTGAGGAAGAAGTGTGACAAAGAGGTGGCTTTCCATTCCACTCAGGATACAAGAGGTACCTCATTGTCTTTGGGCGTTCAATGCACTCAGAGTTTAGATTCCAAACTTCTGGGCAGTTTGGCGTCACTGCAGTTCAGCCGGCAGCATAAATGGGTGGTCGACAGCAGTCCAGGTGGGTCTGGTACTCAGGAGGCTTCTATAAGCGGAGCAGGAAACCTGGAGATACTCAGCACCTCGCAGACAGCCAAAGTCATCGTCTCAGTGAAGGACGCCATCCCTGCAATCCTCTGCGGGAAGATTAAAGGCCTCTCAGGAGTCTCCACTAAGAACTTCTCAATCAAACGGGATGGCAGCCAGGGCGCGTCTCTGCAGCAGCTCTACGCCATGCCGTCTGCATCTCAGGCCGAGCCGCACGACCCCAACAACTCGCTGAAAAAGGTCCCAAAGAACAGGGCCATCAAACTGAAGAAGGTCAGCTCACAGGAGATCCACTTCCTCCCCGTAAAGAAGCAGAGACTCGCAGCGCTGCTCCCCAGGAAGTGAAAGTGCCCGGCGGAGGGGGATTCATTGTTGGAGCGCTCTCTGGCGTTTAACATAACACATATGTGGAGACAGTCTGTAATCAAAGTCATACACGTACATGTCCCAGCGAAGCTCAGAGTCTGGCTACAAATGTGAAGGAAACTGAGCTCATGAATGTCTGACAGTGTGACACAGTTGTAACGGAAAGAGTTTTTTTGTTATCCTGTGATACACTGCTCCAATGTGTTGTATTCATCCTGAAATGTTTTTTTCGATGGCAGCTTAATAGCCTCTCCGTGAATGACTTCAAAAATCACAAAAAAAGACACATGGGTTCAATTTCTCCATATCTGGAGTCAAGGTTGTTTTTTTTCCACAAGTAATTTGTAATGAAGTGCACTGAGGACCTTCGAGAAATGCTGTCAGGGCTCTTTGAGTCTCTAACTGTTCACATCAGAGCAGTTTGTGCTGGCAGGACGTGACAGAGACTGTTAAAACGTGTCCCATGGTTGGAAATTCCCAAAGTCATCACTGGCTCAGTGGAGCGTTTCATCTGATCGGTCGGGTTTAAGCATGACAGATTTGGCACAGTGAGAGCCACAATTTCATTAAATGTTGGAAACAGTCGACAAAAGTCACAACAAAATACTTTCTTATGAAGTATAAGAGCAGCCGAAAAAGGGATTCACATTTCACAAAACTTCTGCAAGCCTTTCTTTAATATAAGGGAAGCATCTATAGAAAAGAGCTTTTTTAAATGGGGGAATTAGCAAGTGAGACACAGCTGCATCCCGCTAACGTTTGAATTAAACATGTCATTTGGTGTTTTTAAAACAGGGTCCTATTCGTACATAATTTAAGGCCACATCTTCATTAGGCTGCAATGTTTCTGGGGGAAATGTTGCCAGATCTTTCAACAGTATGTTAGCCGATGTGACACTTTGATTGTTGTTCTGTGTGTCTGACAAAATTACAGAAACTATCCTCTCCGCCTGCTCCACTTTCTAGAAAATGTGCTCAAAGAGATTTACCCTTCATGACATCACAAAGGGCAGTAGCCACTCCCCCAGGTGGGTGACACTCCCACAGCTAGGTGTTTGTTCTGCCCTCTGAGTCTGCCTTCTCACTGTAAACAATAGGACATGGAGCGAGAAAGCCCAATCAATCCAAGCCCTTCCAGTGAGGGGGCGTGGTCAGACACAGCTCATTTACATATTTAAAGCTACAGACACAGAAACAGCCTGTTCTGATCAGGGCTGAGATAGAGGGGTTTATACACATGATCAAATACAGGATCAGAGTGGATTCACAACAAGAAACATCAGACATGTTTTGAGGAGCTCTGAGACTTATTTGATTTTGTTAAAAAGGAGGATAATGTGTGACCTTTAACATTTAAAACAACAAATAACATCCTGGTAGGGTTTATGATAATGTTATAAATGCAGTTTTCTGGCTCAAAGAAAAGGATTTGTCCCTGATCTGTCCCTGGAAGGCATCAGTTCTGTAATGTTGTCAGACCCTTAAATAATTTACAATGTGTATCGATCACCGACAACAACAAGCTCTTTAATTGGGTGTATTTTAATCAGGCACATTTTTCTGTTGGGACTGAGTTGCAGCAGTCTTTTTTTCCAAGTTTATTTTTTTAGATTTTGGCCTTCACATTCAGAGTATCTATTAAAACAAAATAAAAAATATCTGACTTACTCCAAACTGACAAATAAGTTAAATCCAAGAGGAAGTTTTCTCTGGTGCTATTGTTGCAAAACTGTTTTCACATCAACAAATACTTAAAAAGATCTGCAAATGTCTGCAAGATCTACCTTGGTTGATGTTTTATACATTTGCAAATGGTTTTGGAACAACAACAGCTCCATGGTTTCACTATTTATTTATATTTATGTGAAGAGGAGGTAAAGATGGAGAGAAAAGATGGAAGAAGTAACGTCTGTATCCTGGCTCCAATCAGGGAGAACATGTTGGTGTGTTTGTGAAGTGAATCTGTGTTGAGTCTCCACATTCTGTTTCTGTAAATCTTGAGTTCAAAGTGGTTTCGTGTCACTTTTATTGTTTTGTTGATCATGGTGGAGATGTTTCTGTCCCTGATTAGAGCAGTGAGTGGTGAATGTGAGAGTACTGGTGTTGTGTGTCCATTTATTTATCCTGTTGAGTGCACTTTGTCATAGTTTAGTTTGAAGCGTTAACAGGGTGTTGCTGCATTTTTAACTCGAACTGTTTCCCCCCCACTGATTGTGAATGGAGCTCAAATCTGTGAATTAAAGGCCAAGAAGTACAAACATCTGGATGCAGACTGTTGGAGATCAACGGAGGGATGGAGGACACGACACGATCCTTCATTGATGAACTTGAACTCATGTCTGCAGAATCCACAGAGAGCTCGTTGCTTGTACAGGATTTCACACTAATTTATTCTTTGTGAAACTTTTATTTATACAATCTGTAAATACCCCGGGAGGTCCGTCTTTCCCCTTTTGAACCGTCCGACTCCTGAAGCACTTTTTATGCTTCCAAAAACATTTCTTTTTAGTGAGGAAACAACAGCTGGCAGTTTGATGTGTGTTTACTGGACAGTATGTGTTTTTTTTTATTTTATATGGAAGGGAACTAAAAACTGAAGTCTGAACGTGTCTCAGTCTCTTCTTTAATATTCACTGTGAAAATGTTTGTGTGTTTTGATCAGAGATCAACGTAAAAAGACAGGAGGGTTGTTTATGTCTCAGTAAGCTGGTTTAGGTGTGTAGGCCAATGCAGGTGAGGCGGCTAAAGCGTCTAGACGCCATGTTTTAAACAAGCTGTCTGCATGCACTGAATGACCTGTGAGAGACAATCCTGAGGCAGGTTCATCACTATCCCTGTTTACACCTGGCTGGACAGCTACAGGTGTCAACAAACCCACCAGTCAGATTAGACAGGTGATTCAAAGAGAAGTGCACAGACGAGTCTGTTCGCCAAGCTCACTCCATCAACAGTACGCGTCGTCCCGTTTGTTTATAGACAGCCCACTATGATCATAAACTATGTCTCTGCATGCCGGTGGCAGATGTGACCCGCGTTCAGAGTTTATATTTCTGCAGCGCAGCATGCAGCGAGGATGCTGATGTTTTATCGCCTGGGTTTGTTTGTGAACGATGCAGATTTTTTAATCTAAAATCACTGTGAACAGAGAATCCAGCCTGCAGAGAGGTTCATAAATACCTCCAATAAATAACAAGTGTGGATGAACATCAGGCTTCAGGATCAACACTTCGCTGCGCCAGTTTATCTCAAACTTTTTCCAAGTCTCCTAAAACTCTCCTCGTTGATTTGCATGAACATCTATTCACATTTGGTGATGCATGACCTGGCCAGGTGTTCACAGATGTGTGCAGAGCTGGTGACAGCGTCAGCTATGAAACATCGATAAGAGCAGGTCTGATCAGAGTCTTCGGACATTTGGTTTCGGGTCGATGAAAATGGAGGCAACAAAGCGTTTACTATAAAAACAAATCGAATCGTGCAGGACAGGGACTCTCAGCTTCTTCATCCTCATGAGAAGAGGGAAGCTGAGGATGCAGGTACTTTAAATGTCAGTTTAATCTGCTGTGAATGAACGCCTGCTTCGTCTTGTTAGTTCATAGTGGGTGTAAGGATCTCTGTCTGCATCAATTCTAAAACCAAAGAGACATCCTTAAGTCTGGAGTTTAAATGAAATCAGAAACAACACATGAACATTTTTTTTTTGTGTGGTAGGTTTATAAAAACAAGTAAAGGAAATACACAACATCATAAACACATACTGTTTATCTGATGTGACGTAATGGACAAGTGACGCTTTGCAACACATATTTTTCAAGTACTTAAAGAAGATGGATGAGAGGGAAATCAACAGCACTTGGATCCTGTGTTGAGTATCATATGGCACAGAGTCTTTTTAAAATCAATGACGGGAGTAACAAGAAAAAGTTCTGTTACGTACATTATAAACAGTCTGCTACAAAAGCTTGTACTAACAAAGACCACATAAACCTGAGAGATGTCGTAGGTAGAGCGAGGCAGAGTCTATCACTGGAAGTGTTCAACTAAAAAAAAACAAAAAAAAACGCACTGCCGTGTTTTGAGTATTAAAAAGCAGAATGAAATCGACGGTGTGAAATATTCACCACCTTCCCCGTCCACCATTAGCTTCACATTTCTAGCTTCATGTATATGATTTCCTTAAAATATTAAAGTTTCTACAAAATGTACATTCTGTCGCTGATATTCATGGTTAAACCCATAAAACTGTACAAATCTGTTTTCATTCCTAACAGTGATCTGAGCGGTCAGACGAGACGACACTGAGGCGGTCGCAGGCAGGCGGGCAGTGAGACGAGTCTGTGTCCACAAACGGTTTTTATTCAACGAGGGTTTGTTTTTTTTCATCCTTGTTGTCGAAGAGGAGAGAGCACTGTCTTCTCCAGAACGGTGTCGCCCATGTATCTGTTTTTAAAACAGCCTGACACCAGGAGACTGGGACAAACCAAGAAGCTGGTCCCGGCCGTGTCTGTCACTGAGTCGTTCAGATTTATCTGAAAATATGTGCACGCAAACTCTGCATGCAAACCTTCTGACCTGCATCAATTTGTAACTTTTTTTGGCATGAGACCAAAATGTCGCCAATACAAAAATATTTCTGCAGGTCAGTTTGCTTCAAGCTTTTGATCTACGCTCCCGTCTTGTGAAACAGATCATAACGGAAGGAGCAGATCATCTGAAGACGACTTTTAGATGATGCGGTAATATTACTTTATATTGGTCCTTGATTGATCATTTGATTGCCTCGCTTATTTGGGACTCACAAATCAAGGGGCAGCATCCTCCAGTTCATGCTCCAACAAACACATGATACAACACATTAGCTGCATAATGATTTTATGCAAACGGTCCACGATACGCAGCCAAAACCACGATGAGCATTTGTTTTCTGTCGTCGCAGACGCTCTTCATCCCAGCGCCGCGCCAGGAGAGAGAGCTTTGTGGACACAGGCTCGACCATGATTAGAGTCATGACAGGAAAACTGAACAGAAAGCCCTTTGAAATGCGTGTTTGCACCGACTTCACGACCTGTTGAAATGGATGAGGGTGTCGCTTGAGAGCGCGATTAAGATCTGCGTGCGGACCGTTGGGAGGCAACGGAGCTTCCACTAAGACACAATAATAATGAGAATACATGCAGAGAAGGATCCTGCAAGGACACTGGTGGAAAACGTGAGCTTCAGTTAGAAACGTTTAGGATTGAGAAAAAGATTCAAGCGAATGAAAACATGTGTCGGACCTCCAGGCGTACGTGAAGAGTGAAAAATGACTAAACAGAGAGAGCGCCTCCAGATTCTCTTGGGGGGGAGAAGATCTGACGGATATGTCCTTTTTTTCTCTCCCCAGTAAACCAACCCTTCCTTAATAAGTGGAAATTGGACAATAGTAAAAAAACAACATTTTATAAGAAGAAACATTCTCCATCTTTGGGGGATCCAAAACCAGGATCAAAAGATTTCATCTCCGTGTAAAAAAAAAAAAAAAAAGCGTGTCCACGTGTGCTATGCAATGTAAACACTGCAGGGATTCTTTCCTTTGGGATTTCAGAGAGTTTTCGTTCACTGATGAGGGGATGAGGTAATGTGTCAGCACTGCACGGCACACTTTCTCTGCTTCTGGAAGTCAGGAGGAAGTCGAAACATCAGTCAGAGTCACATGTGGCCCCCTGCGGCCCCCCATGAGTCCGGCTCTGTCTGGGTTTATTGCTCATGGCTCTGACGGGGACGGGAAGACGCCGGCTGCTCTTACAGCTTTCCCTGTTTCAGTCGATCTATGTGGTGGCAGAGCTTCAGTGCCGGCCCCAGCTTCAGACCCATGTACTTCATGATCATGTCGCTCCGCAGCAGCATCAGAGCTTTTCCATCGATCTCCTGCAGGGACACGACACATTACGGATCAGGGTCATTCAAGTCAAATTCAAACAGCTCAAGTCATAACTTGAGATGTTCGGAGTCGCTGTGTAAACGTACGAGGCCGTCAACAGCTCATTGCCATTGTTTGCACGTTGTTCATCACTGATTGATTGCGTCAGGATTCTGGTCGATCGATCTTTTGGACTCTCAGTTTGTTTACTTTCTGTGTTCTGGGATCAGATTTCTTTGGTTAATGTTTTTTGTTGGGGAGTGATCAATGACACGACTAAAAGATGATTTTAAACTGGCCGTGGGGAAAAAGAACACTGAGGAGTCTGTTCCTGTTTAAAATCTCTCTTTGTACTCGTAATACCCGGTCTGAGTGAAAGATCCGACCGGCTGAGTGGCGTCACGTGTGTGTCGTATTTCGTACGGATGTTTTGGTCTGTGACCTTCCTGGCTGCTTGAAATCACGACCAGACTGAATTAGACAACGTTAGCACTCATCGAACATGAACACACTTGTTATTTAGGAACACAAAGTAAAAAGTGCTTGAATCAGATGCTGAGTTAATAACTACAGTCGGCTGCATCTCTGCAGAGTTTTCTTGAAAGCTGTGTCCAGCAGAAGAAGCGTCCCATGATATCCTGTCTGTTTGTAATTTAACGGTCTCATTAAAACATGTATGTTTATTTTTACACAGTTGATCATTTACATTCTGATCTTTTTCCTGCATGACATGACAAGCTGTCCCAGTCTGACTCTCCAAATTAACAAAAACCACTCAAACTGACTGATGCAGTGGAGAATGGAGGTGGGGAAAGAAGACCCCAATCCCCCCCCCCCCCAACCCCTAACCTCTAATCAGCTGAAGACTAAGATGGCGTGCTGCAGGTTTTAAACAGCGAGGCTGTGAGCAGGCTCTCTGACGTGATGGTGTGAAATGATAGGAATAAAAACAGAACAGGCAATGTTTACTTTTTGTCCGTCTTGGTTGAAATATGATGTCGGCACATCGCAGATGATGAACAAATGCATGTAAACATTGAAGTGTGTGTGTGTGTGTGTGTGTGTGCAGCTGCTTGTTCTGCTATTTAGATTTTTAGGATGTTGTGTTTATTGAAGATGACATCACCTTTATAACAAATCCTTTTAAATATAAATCATTTAAATTAAACTAAGCTCACGCTTTGAATGTGAAGGTGTGTTAGAGGACGCTGAGGGTTCGATTCAGCCATGTTTGATTGATGTTTAATGCATTTAAAGCAGCGTTGGGTAACAACATGGGGCGATTAACTCACGTGTTTTCTGAATAGTTCGGCGTGTGGAGCTAACGCTGTGGGGTCAGCGTCCCTCACAAACTGCATCACCTCCTCGATGGACCAGGACGACGGGTTCTTACTGGGCAGCAGCAGACTCTCCCGCTCAGACCCCAGAGCTTCAGGACCGGTGGTGGAGCTGGCTGCTGACGGCGCCAAAAACACACATTAAACATGTGACCAACTTAGAAAGGTGTATTTCACACACACACACACACACGCGCTGCTACTGCACCTTCTACTCGTCTGAGAGGCGGCGTGGAGCTGAGCTCTCCGGGGTTGGAGGAGAGGCGGCGCATGGCGGTGGCGTTGCCGGCGTGGTAAAGGCTGCTGGTCTGGGAGTGGTACTCGGAGGAGCCGCGGGCTGTTTGTGGTCGGGGGGTCATGGAGTTGGAGGCTGAGTCCATGTAGCGCTGCTCCTTTATGTGACCGTTCTCTTCATGAGGCAAAGTCTCTGCTGCAGAGACAAAAACAAAAAAAGAAAAGCAAAACATAGTAAGAAAAAAAGAGGACAAAGAGTTTATACATATGAAAACCTGATCAGAGGTTCGAGCGGTACCTTCTGAAGGATGAGCTTCGGTACGTAAGTGTTTGGGAGACAGAGGAGCGGCGTACGAAGGAGAGACTCCAGAGAGACTCCGTTTACTTCCTCGAGCGAGAGACGGAGCGTCCATGATCTCTTCTTTCACTGAAACAAACAAGAAACACGTCCAGGAATACCGTCAGTGCACACACACACACACACACACACACACACACTATAGAGGGCGGAGCCTGAACTATTCATCAGCACGCCGGTGATATCAGGCGACATCATCGAGCAACAAGACTGACCGCTCTGCACAGGGTCAGGAGGGGACGTGCACACTTAGTGACCATCTCGTCTACGTCACTCTAAATCTTTTCCACAAGTGTTAAAAGATAAACACATTATTACATGTATATTTCTAAATCTATCAGTTAAGATCAAACACAGATTTAAAGAATCATATCTGCAGATTTATCAATATCAAGATTTTTTTTCTCTCCTCCTACTAAAAATGTGTGAGGCCGTACGAGAGGGACACAGAGAAGTCTTTTCTGTTCATCGTCTCTGCAATCAGAGAAACTAAATCTCACCTCAGATTTCATATTTCTTCACCACAGAGGAAGCCGGAAAAAAGGAAACTTTATAAAATGTCACTTTCTATCACTTCATTTAATTCGTTAATCAAATGAGGTCGGGACCTTTAAACATTCGTCACACTTATTTTCAAACATACATTTGTAAATATATTGATGCACTGTATTCTGTACTTTAATTCAAGTTTTCAGCCGTAATTCTTTTAGACATTCAGAGTCTTTTGTCGTTACATATCTCAGAGAGCTTTATGTGCCTGAAGCTTCTGATGTGAGTTGTTAGAAGTGGAGTCTGAAATGTGATTCTGGCTGCTGCTGAAGTGTCGAACTCTTACCGTGTCTGAACAGCATGCAAGCGTTATACGATGTGTTGCATCGTGCACGCTCGCTGAATCTCTTAAAAAACTGAATTCTCTTCAGTTTCAGTTTGCAAAGAGAGAAAACCGTCGAGTGCTTTTCTACTGAAGGAGGATAAATTGATGTGCGGTGATTTGTACTAACAAGCAGCTGAATCAAATCACAAGACAGGCTCATCAATAAACAGCTCAATAAAGTTTTCCTCTGATGTGTCAAAGCTCAACACTTCAATCAAAGAAGAGAAGAGTGCAGGTGTCACAGAGACCCCTCCCTCCTCGTTTCCTGTCCATTAATGCGAGCAACAGAGAGGAGAATAGAGACAAGGCATCGGGGGTAAAAATGGCGTGCTGCGTCGTGCCACGTCGCTCACAGGAAGTTCGGACACTTCAATAGGAAACAGTAGGATCAGGTTGACTTTGTCGCTGACGCTGGCTCTCTGATGTGTTTACCTGACTTGGTCCTGTCGTACGCCGTGTAGTGGCTGAACGGCTGGCTGCTGAACAGGTTGTCGCACTGCAGGTGACGACACATCGTCTCCAAAAACCGCAGCACAAAGGACGCACTGGAGGCTGCTGGGAGTTTGACCACGCAGACTCCCCCGTCTGTTCTCACTGGGGAAAAGAGTTAAAACATGTTTTAGCCGTCGTTATTAAAAGCTACTGAGAAAACGGTTTGAGATGAAGGCTGGTTCGAGTGCGTGTACCTCTAACCACCTCTCCTCCTCCTGAATGCGTCTGCAGAGCGCTGAGCAGGACTTTAGGCTGGTACGCACAGTCTATACACGACTGCACCACCTTCTGCAGCACGGCATTCACCGGACCCGGGCCGAAGTGGTCAGGCAGACGCTGCATCTGCTTCCTGTCCAGGTGGGAACCGCAGTTTCCGTGCTTGTTCACGTACACACACACTGGAACAACACACACACACGCACAAGAAACAGAGTGAAACACGAGAGCATCGAACGACTGCTTGAATCCTCAAAAACTGTGAAACACGGGTCTGAATGAGTGAAAGAACTTTCTCAGCTGCTGTAAAGGCTGCAATCTGATTCTTTAATGCGAAGCAGCACCACTTATGCTCTTTGTTTAGATTACTCATTTATAGTCTAGCCTAATTATTTAAAGAAACTGTGTTTGATAAAAACTAAAAGTTTCTCTTAAAAATCAGACACAGACGTAAAGCTTGCAGAGGAAAAACAGAAACTTTACCCCGCGAAAAAAAAAAAAAAAAAAAAGACTTTCAATGTTGACCACGGCTCCACTTGGTTTGTTTGTTTTTTTTATTTTGCATCAAACTAATGTTGTGTTGGATCCAAATTAAGATTCGGCTCAGAACCCAAACTGTAGGCCAACTTCTGTGTTCTGTTAAACTTGAGTGTTTTTTTGTGGTAAAGGAGCGTGGTGGCTTTAAAGATAGCGACATCGTGGCAACATCTGATTGAGAAAATGTAATCTTACTTCATCTTCATATGTAACAACACTGAGAATAAAAGCATGCACTTTAGCGATTACACTGCGGTCTGTTGAACCTATTGAACACATTTGTTTCGAGACGTCAGAAAACCACAAAAAGATGTGAAAAATCTGTCCCTGGTTTGAAAACACCAGGATCGCCTTTAAAAGCAATGCAAGCAATGCAAACAATGGTGACGTCACCTGTTGAAACCACAGAGTTGTGGCTTGGGGAGCTGTCTTGTGGGACCTGGATGCTGGGCAGCTGTGCTGGGCTCTGGAGGATTTTGGGCTTTCTCTGAAAAACAACGATTTGCAGGTAATCACATGAAGATTGATCTGATGTTTAAAAGTGTACTAGCTTGGGGGGGGGGGGGGTTGGCTCACCTTGCTTCCAGGTTTGGGGCCTCTCTTCTTGTGGGGTCGGGGGAGCAGCTGCGTGTTCTCCGGGACGCTCCCGTTCTGGGCGGCGGCCTCGGCCACAGCTTTGAGCAGAGCGATGGTCTCGCTCTTGGGTCGACGGCCTCTCACGCCCTTCCTGACGGGCAGAGGGGGCAGAGGGTTGGGCAGTCTGTAGGGGGACTGCATGGCCCGCCTGTTAGGCTTGGAGGGGGACGCCGGGAGGATCTGCAGGCTCTTTGGCAGCGTTACTGTAACGACAGCAGAAACCAGGGTGGATATTAAAAAGTGAGCTGCCACACAGGAAGCTCTGATCTGAGAAGCGAAGACTATGGCGTTCTCCTGCTCCATGTGAGAGGCTAAAGTCTGAGACGTCACTCGCTGCAGGTCTTCAAACTTTGACTTTATAATATTTCCTATCAATGAAGCATCCTAAAAATACATTGAAAAGAAGAAAAGGTAAAGTCTACGTGAGGAGAAAAAAGGGTCACTCATTAACTGCTTAAGTGATCAAGTTGAGCCTGACGCAACAAAGCGAGCTTCTTCAAACGCATACAGCGAGAAGACTCGAGTAACTCAGTGAGTAAAGACGACAAACGTTCACAGAAACACAGAAAGCAGCAAACAGCCTCAGCTGACTGACTCAACTCACACATACAGAGGGAGACAATACATGTTCCTCCTCTGTTCAACACTCCCTCAAAGGATGAGTCGGAGGGAGGGAGGGGAGAGAGAGAGAGAGAGAGAGAGAGAGAGAGAGAGAGAGAGAGAGAGAGAGAGAGAGAGAGGGAGAGAAAGAGAGGAAGAGAGAGACAGACGGAGAGAGAGAGAGACAGACAGAGAGAGACAGACGGAGAGAGAGAGAGAGAGAGAGACAGACAGAGAGACAGAGACATGGAGAGAGCGACAGAGAGAGAGGGGGGGGAAGAAAGAGAGCAAGCGACAGAGAGAGAGAGAGACAGACGGAGAGAGAGAGAAAGAGAGAAAGAGAGAGAGAGACAGAGGGAGATCATGTACTGAAGTGGTGTGCGTTAGAGTGTGTGTTTATTAAAGGTCCCTTGGACCTTTAGAGAATGTGTTACATCTCAAACATGATCAGATAAAATACTTTAAAGATAACTGTGATTTCTGTGTGCAGCTTGTTGTAGGATTGTCCTTCCCTTCCTCAGAGACTGGACCGAGGAGCTTTTGTGTAAATACATCGAAAAAAAAAGAAAGAACATAAATCCTCCTCCAACCCGAACAGTCACACACACACACACACACACACACGATAGCCTGCTAACATGATGCTAAGAAGGAAAAAACAGACAATATATTTCATCAATGAAACTTGATCATCTTGCTTTGATACAAACTCTACAATAAGATGTTCCGATTTATTAACTCACGATATGATTCATGATACTGGGTTCACGATACGACTCTCTCACGATGTATTTGACAAATGAAACAGACTCCTTCAGGAGCTGCTAACCCGCCTGTGAGTGTGGTTTGGTCTAATCATGGTCTTTTGGGACGTGATTCTCAACGTGGCATTAAATGCTGCACCATGTTGGTTCTGCTTTTCGTGGAGTTCCTCGTCTTCTTTCACTTTCTGTCTTGGACCCAAAATGCCTCCTCCGATTTAAAAGACGGTGGAATTTGTCTTAGTAAACAAGTACTTACATAAATTAAAACTAATTACCAAAATGTGAAACAGAATTTAAATTTGAATCCTTTGAATCGATTTATCACGATTTTACGATGAATCTTTACATCCCTGATTTCTTCTCGTTTTCATGGTGGGTCATTCAGGTTAACAATGACCCACCCTCTGCTCACCTATATATTCATCTTTATAACGTTTCCATTCAGACCAGTTAAAAGATCCCATGTGGATGAAGAAGCAGATTTCCTTCTTTCTCAAACTGTTTGTTCGTCGCTTGTTAAAGGTCAGGTTGTGTCCACTTTGACACTCTCTTGAAAACTCTTTTTCTTTGTTTGCAAACTCACACGACTAAAAAAAAGTATTATTATTGGTAAATGTTGGCACTACACCTGATTATAGGGGAGGTGCTGGATCAAATTTCAAACTGAAGGCAAATTATCAAAAATGATCTGCACCCTGTATTAAAGGCTCCCAGTAAGGATCTCTTAAATTTCTCTAAATGTATAAGTGTGTGTGTGTGTGTGTGTGTGTGTGTGTGTGTGTGTGTGTGTGTGTGTGTGTGTGTGTGTGTGTGTGATTATGCGTTTTGGATTTTAAAAAGTTCTTTTGAATCTATTTGTTCATGTTTTAATGAGTTCTTATTGTTTTCAGTAAAGCACACTGTATGACATGTGCAGACCTGTGGCGCCCCCTACAGGTGAAGGGTCACACTCACCACTGTTGCCTGGAGGCTGCAGGCTGTGTTTGGTGAGGGAGCACCAGCCCACGGGGAAGATGTCCCTCGAGTCGTATTTGCACCAGTAATCGAAGGCGCCCCGCCACCCGTCGAACATGATGAAGACCTCGTCGCCCTTCACTTCTCCGATGGTGGCCGGACAGATCAGGTACGGGTTCTTCTTGTCCACGGCCTCCAGCTTCATGCCCGGCTTGAAGTGGTTCTGTGTCGGCCTCAGAGGTTCCTGAACGCGAGAGGAGGAATGACTAAACTGTGACATCTTTAACATTCAATAAATTCATGTTAAAAGCAGTACAGACCTTTTTTTTTGTGATCAAATGTTTTTATTTGAACAATGGAGGCAAAACATTGTAAATCAAAGCAAACCATTAAGTCTATTTGCTCCTTTCTCAAATGTAAATTAAAAAATATATAAAAATAAAAAAAGGCAGTACAGACCTTTTTGAAGGCTGTTGCTGGCGCCATCTCTGCTCCATTTAATGTCCTCAACAGGAACATGGGCCATGAAGAGGCATTCATCCGAAATCCTGGAAAGACAAAAAGTGAATCATTTAAAAAAATAAAATAAAAATTCACATGCTGCACAAAAACTTGGAAAGTCATCACAGCAGGGTTTTGCTTGTGTCTGTGTTCAGAGGCGTGAGCCCTCAGGTTCATGTCCACGTCCTCCCCTACTCTCTCGTCCCCACATTTCCTGTCTCTGTCCTTTAAAAACGACTCGTCTTATTAACTGGTCTTACTCTTTTTATACTCATGTAAAGATAAACAACACTTACTGTTTCCACATATATTTATCCACTTTTTATTGTTTTTTTAATTGTTGAATGTTTGTTGTATGCCTGTGAAGGAGGAAGTGATTTAATCCCTATAAATAGGACTCCTCACATCGGGCTTCTGGTTGTCGTTATTTTTAGCGGACGTGTTTGAAGGGGATTTTGTCTGTCTGCAGAGACACAGCGACACATTTAGACTGACGGCTCAAAGCGCCATATTTACATCCCTGTGACCTCACAAAGTGATCTCACCTCTGTTACCACCACTGGAGGCGGTGACAGAGGCGTTGTGAATTCACACACTGGGACGCCAGAATGACGTCGTTTTAGATAGGAATGTACAAAGACGTTATAAACAGGAGATTAATCATGAAGTCACACGCTGAGAGCAGCCTCCAACTTTGTCCAAAAATCATCCAAAAAAAAATCATTATCACAAGACATTAGTCATAAAACTGCGACTCCGTTATCACAACTCAACATCAGAACCAAGATTAGCTTTTATTGCCAAATAAGTTCTACACGATAGATTTGTGTTTTCTTAAATAACTAGAAACAGAGGAGAATAATTTTGAAAAAGGAACCAAGATTACGAACAAGAAGGATTTATGAATGAATTAAACTTTTTGAAAATATGTACAAAGGTGTATCTTCATGGGGTAATAAAAGCCGTACAGACGGCTGTACTGTAAACGACACCAGGTGCACGTCTCGGCCCACATCTGTCAGGAGTTAGAAGTGCGTCTGCTGGGTAAGACTGGAAGGCTTCAGGGTTCAGTTGTGATTCAACAGGTTGACATTACATTTAATAATGGCCATGATTGATCGTTTGTTCTGTTTAGTGAAGATGAGAATAAAGAAACTGTGCGTGCTCCCCCCCCATCCCGGACTTTCTTACCCAGCGGCGGCTGCAGCATGTCTCCGTTCTTCTCACATGTGCCGATCGGTTGGATGTCGGACGAATCCACCAGCCTCCAGAAGTCGTTGCTGTTGTCACTTCCGTCCAGACGGAGACGCAGACGCACTCCAGTTAAACCCATCACCGTGGCGATGCAGACTGAGGTGGAGTTTCGCGGGTCGTGAGCCTCGAGCTTCATTCCAACCTTGAAGTCGTTGGAGGGAGGAACTCTGGCCTGCAGATGTCAGGAAGAAGGCAGAAATGCAGATCATCACTCAAACACTACAGAGCTCCAGACTGTTTGCATGAAGAAAATCTCACCATTAGTTTTACATCAACTCACAAAATAAAGCTCATACAAAGTTATTTTTTTAAATAAGAACTGTGGATGGATATGATTTATTCAAATTTGAGTGCTATAAACAGAATCTTGTTTTTCCATTTAACGTACAGTAGCTACTACCAGCTCATGCTTTGAGGCACAACTTTAACTGAGATGTTCACTTAGTGATTCTTTGGGCTTAAAAAGTGCATGTGTGCAGATTTAACAAAGAAATAAAAACAGCGTTGTGCGAGGCTATACTTCTGCTCCTTCTTACTAAAAAAATGAGTTTAAATTCACATTTGATGCGTCTGTCTTCAGTAAATATGAAACATGTCGTAAATCCAGGACGTACCTGTCGAAAACAGCTGGGTGGAGCCGGCATAGCGGACGTTTCTTTCAGATATTCTTCCCAGCTGAAAGCCTCTAAAGAAGAATCAGAAAAACATTTCAAAAGTGCATCAGATATGATCATGCCTGAGCTAAATATGTCAAATATGTCTCCGGCTAAGAATAAGCTGAAGCTTAAAGGCTGGACAAGAGACAGACGATTTCTCATGTTTGAACTTCTCTCAAGGTCTGTGAGCTTGTAGTAACACGTGCAGAATGCCTTCCCCGATGTTTCTCCATGAATGACCTCGAGGCTAAACGATCATCTTCCTGTGATAAACCGAGGTTCACAGCAGCTCATAACAAACGGCATCACGACGTCCGTCATTAAACGCTCACCTTTTGTTGCAGCGGGAGTCGAACCCGCGGGTGGAACCGTCCTTCCCAGTTTGTCCTTTTTGCCATCTTTCTGATCTGTTGTGAATGATTGGAAGAAGATGTGTTAGAAAGGCCACGCATGTTCCCAACCATCCCAAACACCAGGAAGGACAAACCCCATCAAAACTATGTACCCAGCTTTAGAGTGAATAGTTTCATTTGTTTTGTTCTATTGTTGTATTTTAGAGTCTCCTCATATCTTGATATGGACTTTTATGTGATTTTATGAAGGTTGTTCATTTGTCGGCTTGAGAGATGTCTTCCAGCTCCACAGTCCCCGCGCTCGCCGTCCTCGCTGGCGTGGAGCAAATCACCATAACTTGCATCCTCTGTGTCGGGTTCCCGGGACAGCTACCGCATCGATCCTGCCGGCTCCGGCCAGGATTGGCCTGGTGAATGCTAGATCGCTAGCGAACAAGACTTTTATCTTAAAAGATTTCTTCACATCCCGAAGATTGGATTTTCTCTGTGTGACTGAGACGTGGCTGAGTGTTGGTGAGTCCAGCTCTTTCACGGAGCTTGTGCCGGATGATTGCTGTTATTTTAACTCCCCGCGGACTTCGGGTCGTGGAGGAGGAATAGCGACTGTCTATAGGAGTGATTATAAATGTAAGCAGATATTGCTGTCATCCTCTTCCTCCAGCTTTGAATTGAGTGTATTTGAGCTGGGTCGCTCTCATACAATGCTGTGTGCCGTGGTGTATCGGCCTCCCAAGTACAATAAGGATTTTTTAAATGACTTTTCTGACTTCTTGGCTGAAATCATGCCAAAATATGACCGTGTTCTTATTGTTGGGGATTTTAACGTGCATGTGTGTTGTCCCGAGAAGCCAATGGCGAAGGATTTCTTAAACCTCATTGACTCTTTTAATCTTGTGCAGTCTGTGTCTGGTCCCACGCAAGAGCACGGACACACTCTTGATCTTGTCTTATCTCATGGTCTGCCTGTTTTTAACTTTGAGATTTGTGATGCAGTATTTTCTGATCATATGCCTGTATTATTTGAGGCTGCTATTGCCTGCAACACGGTCAAAACTCCCGCTGCTCCTCGGCGCTGTCGTATTATTAACCCTTCCACTGCTCTTCACTTTTCTGCTGCATTTAATCAGAACTGTGTCATGCCAGAGTCTCTGTGTAATACGGAAGAGCTTAGCTCTTGGTTTCACTCCACCTGCCAAACTGTTTTAGACACTGTGGCCCCGTTAAAAACCAGGCAGCCCAGAATTAAATCTGAGCCCTGGCTGAACGACACCACTCATGCTGTCAGACGTGAGTGCCGTAGAGCAGAGCGCAAATGGAAAAAAGACAAACTGCAGGTGTCTTTTCAAATATTAAAAGACTGCTTGTGTCGCTATCAGAAAACTGTAAAAGATGTAAAAAGAAAACATTTCTCAGATATTATTCTGTCAAACTGTCACAAGCCTCGTGTTTTGTTTAGCACTATTGACAGGATTCTTAATGCCCCACAGACTGTTGGCATGGAAGCCTCTCCTGCTGTCTGTGAAAACTTTCTTCACTTTTTTATTGATAAAGTCGCTTGTGCTAGGGCTCAAATCTCAGTCCCTGCTTATGACCCTTCAATCTCCATCCCTTGCTCTGCTGTCTTTGACCAGTTTGAGCCTGTGACTTTGACTTCCTTACAGGAAATTGTTGGTCAGTTGAAACCCTCAGGTTCCCCAAATGATCCTCTTCCTCCTCGGCTACTTAAAGAAGTTTTCCCCACTGTAGGGCCATCTGTTACTGCAGTCATTAATAGCAGCCTGTCCTCAGGTGTTGTCCCTGAACTGTTTAAACATGCAGTAGTACAACCTCTGATTAAAAAACCTGGTCTGGATCCTGCAGTTCTTGTTAACTTTAGGCCGATCTCCAAACTGCCTTTTCTTTCTAAAACCCTAGAAAAGGTAGTTCACGTTCAATTGATGGCATTTCTGGAGGAGCAAAATAATATTTTAGAGGTTTTCCAATCCGGTTTTAAACCCCTGCACAGCACTGAATCAGCTCTTATCAGAGTTTTTAATGATGTCTTTTTAGCTACAGACTCCGGTGACTGTGTTATCCTTGTTCTTTTAGACTTGACTGCTGCTTTTGACACTGTGGATCATGAGATCCTGATCTCTCGTTTGGAGAATTGGGTGGGCATCAGGGGCACAGCACTGGATTGGTTCAGGTCATACCTGTCTCATCGAACCTTCTGTGTTAGCCTTGGTGACTCTTCTTCCTCCTCTGCTCCTCTCACATGTGGAGTCCCACAGGGCTCAGTTCTTGGCCCTCTCCTTTTCTCTCTCTATCTGCTCCCACTCGGTTCTATACTCAGGAAACATGGCATTTCTTTCCATTGTTACGCAGATGACAGTCAGATTTATGTTCCACTTAAAAAGAACAGTGAATACTCTCTTCGAGTATTATTCGAGTGTCTTGAGGACATAAAAGCCTGGATGGCTCTTAATTTTTTAAATTTTAATGACAATAAAACCGAAGTAATGGTTTTTGGTGGTACCTCTGGGGCCCCTCATGTGGATCTGGGTTCCTTGGCCCAGTATTCCAAGCAGTCCATCACAAACTTAGGGGTTAAAATGGACCCTGAGCTAAAGCTTGACAATCAGATCAAGGCTGTTGTCAAGTCAAGCTTCTTTCACTTAAGGCAGCTGGCCAAAATAAAGCCCATTCTTCCGAGGCAGCACTTCGAGACAGTAATCCACGCCTTTGTGACCACTCGGCTGGATTACTGTAATGCTTTGTATGTGGGGGTTAGTGGGTCCTCCATCGCCCGTCTCCAGATGGTACAAAATGCGGCTGCACGTCTTTTAACTGGCACTCGTAAATATGACCACATTACCCCCATTTTAGCCTCCCTCCACTGGTTGCCTGTGCATTATAGGATCCATTTTAAAATTCTTTTATTTGCTTTTAAATCCCTAAATGGTCTTGCCCCGCCATACCTCTCTGAGCTTCTACACTCGTACACACCGTCCCGCACCCTCAGGTCAGCTGATCAGCTGCTCCTGAGGGTGCCCAAAACTAAACGGAAGCTCAGAGGGGACCGTGCGTTTTCTGTTGCGGCTCCTAAACTTTGGAACGACCTTCCTCTCCCCCTTAAACAGGCCTCTTCTCTGTCTGTTTTTAAATCGTGTCTTAAAACCCATCTCTTCTCCCTGGCCTTTGTCACCGAGTAAGATGATTTTATTTATTTTATGTATTTTACTTATTTTATAGCATTTTTATATCTTTTAAATTATTGTGTACTGTGTATTATGCCTTTTTTAACTTTTGTTTTATTGTACAGCACTTTGGTCAGCTGTGGTTGTTTTAAAGTGCTTAATTAAATAAAGTTGGATTGGATTGGATTGTTCAACCAAAGGCCACATCAGCTTCATCATGCTCTGTACTGAAACTTTGAGTGAAAAATAAGAGGAAGAAGAATTACCTTCGAAGAAGTTCATATCATACATGTGTGCATATCTGAATATGAGTCAGAAAATAACAGTCTGCATTGAATAAATGCCAAGAGAAGCCATGAGTGTGATTATGACACAAAAGTTCAATCTGATGAAAAACTGTGAGCAGACTGCTGCTGGTACTGCTGGAGCCTGATAAGAGCCTTGAACACACTTTACTCTACTTTTGGTTTCTCTTTAATAAGCTGCAGAGTTTTTGGGTCATGAGAGTAAAAACTTTTGAAAACGACTTGTGATGTAGAAATCGTGAAAAAACACGGACAGGACGTGAAAAACAGAGTATCTGAGAAACAAAGACGCAGACAGCCACATTTATATCGTGTCGTACTTTTGTACAGCTCATGCTTCCAAATCAGAACAAATAAAAAAACACCCTGGTCTTTGTTTAAAGTAAAAGTCGCGCCTCGTGTCTCCACTACAGATACGCGTCCGTGTAAATGTGATGGACACACTAAATGTTCAAACTTTAATCCATGAAGAAATGCTGGAATGCTGCTCCTTACCTTTCAGCGGAGTCTTTCCCATCGTGCCTGATGACCAGTGGTGACACTTCTAAGATGGCGCCCACTGGTGACCAAGTATCCTCGGCGTCCGTGTTGCTTCTTTCTAGAAATGCAAAAAAAAAAGAAGGTGAAAACGTTTAATTTGAAACTTCAACGACATTTCACAATGGGACACTTTCACTCAAACTATCCAAATAATGACGAGGAGACATTTCATTTATATCAACACGTGGAAATCAACATTTGAAGGCCAGAGCTTCTCTGCCGCCATTTTTAATAAGTTTCCTTAAATTGACTTTGCTCTAACCTGCAGCTCCAGCTACAACTTGGATATTACACAATCAGAATCTCTCGGTATAAGTGAGCGTCACTCCTCGATGGTCGCTGTACTGGAGATAAAGCTTGATTGATATTACAGTAGGACCCTTACATTGAGTCTTTCTACAGCCACACGTTTATTCATGTTACACAGAAAAGCTTCAGATTCATGTGTGCAAGTGTTTGGCTTTACTAAACAAGTTTTCTGTTCATCTTATATACATATATATATATATATTATGTACATATATCTGATGATGATGTGGACAACAAACGTCTTTAGTTGGTTTTTTTTGTTGTTTTTTTAAAAGTGCATAATCTTGATTTAGTCTGGAAGCAAAAATGAGCAAAAGAAGCTTCAGGAGAAATGAAGTGAAATACACGCCAGCCATCTTTTTACGTGTTATTGTGAAAACATCCTCTTTTATGTACAGTACAGGAGGCTTAACATGGACGGTTTCGAGGTTTAACGCTGAAATGACAATGCTTTGGTGTATTAGCGGGACCGCTCATGTTGTGACACTGTGTCTTCCTCCTGCACGTATTAACGTCACTGAAATGACAATATCTCAACCAAAAGCTCCTTGAGGTTCACACTTGTGTAAAAAGGCACTAGAGTTAAGTCACACTGTCTGACATCGTTGGATGTAAATACAAAGAACTAGCACTTAGTGTATTTACAGTAAAGACACACAAGCTCATTCATTAACGACTGATGTTACTCCTCCTTCTGGTTTAAAAATCCTCCTGTTCAGGCATCATAATACGCGTCATGAATTTAAAAGAGATGCTTTTCTGAGTTAAAAACCAGTAACAGTGTCGCTTTCTTTTACAGTCATTTTCATATTTTTATTTCTCTAGGCTTTCACTTATATATGTTTTTTTATCCCCACAAGTGGTGTTTGTTTTGTTGCTGAGGGTGAATTGATCCCCTTCATGCGTAGTCATGCAAAAGTCAATAAAAGCAGTTGAAATAAAAACCAGTAACAGATATAAAAGGGAAATAATTCGAAGGGACCCCTGTGGCCCAGCCTTGTTGATTTTATGTCTAACTTCAAATCCACATTAAAACAAAGCTGTGACAAAACCAAAGTTTTATTATTAACACTTAATTACCTCTTCTTCTTTTTAAAGTGTATCCGCCAATATATTTGTAATATTTACTTCACTATATAACTTTTGCTGTATTTGTGTCCGTCACTTGATATTGAATAAAAACATCCTTTTTTTGGATTAACTAATTATACTGTACCCTTTTTTTCCCATTTTGTCTAAGTTGTTTGTTTGTTTGTTTTAAGTGCATGACATAAATCAAATTTGGTTTAAATCAAATTAAATAAATTTAAGTGCATGAAATAAAAAAAATATCACGTTTTGAATAGTTTTGGGGGGAAATTTTTGCTATTTTTGAAAACTGTTATAATAGATTGATCACAGCTGCTTTACTCACAATAACAATACACTGATGAATCAATTAGTCAGTTTTCTCAGTAAAACTTAATAGAAACGTAAGGAGACAGTTATAATCCCACTTTGTGTTATTGCCCTCCTTTAGCCTCCCATCAACGTTAACTGGTCGCTGACTTGTTATGTCATCTCCCATTAGCCTTATTATGGTAACTTAGCTGCTATCGGCTCGCTAAATGCCCAAAATAGGTGTAACAGTTGTTTACTTTCTGGTAGTTTCTCTTTCAATTATCGTGTCTTTGCCCCCCGTTTGGTTTCCAATGTGCAACATGAACGCTATGGGCTGCCAGGCATTAGTCTGGCCCCAATGTTGACAACTGGGACTCTTCCATTTGCTAGCTACAATTGCTGGCTAATAACTGGGATGGCTAACCTTAGCGTTAACCCCTCTCTGAGAGCAGTTTCTGCCATAATGTTAAGAAAAAAAACATCATAATAAGGGTCAGGCAGCTTCCTCTGACATTCTCCTGAAACTCTGTGATATTAAGTGAAAAGAAAAACTTACAAGTACCGTCTTTTTCCGAGTGAAAATCCACACACTTTCCTCTAATCGCCAGCTGCCATTTTTTTCACCAATGTAGTGTATGCTTGCTTACACGCATGTAATTTATGCCGAAGGTGGTATCGTGAGAAGAGGACACAAAAACGAAACGACGAGACGAAACTGGGTTTGGGGTAATAAGCCAATTAAAACGCGTGGTATTTACACTTTCAGCCAATCGTGAAAATGTTTACTAAATTTGTCCAATAAGCGCCCAGAGTTCTTTAGCTTGAGATTTTGGCTTCTAAATGTAGTCACGGGTTAGTCATCTTCTTTTTTTAACCCATCTTTGCTTGGTTTTTTCTCATGCGTCCCCTGCTGAGGTTCAAAAATGATCCAAATGAATGTCAGTAAAAAAACAAAAAACGTGTATTGTTTTTTTGCTAATGGATTTAAAGAAATAAAGAATATGCATGTTGAATATTATGGGGAAAAATAAACAATCAAAAAAACAAACATGAACATCGATTTTTCAGTATACGCTTTGTCATTTCGGATAAAAACAACTCAAGCGCTATTTAGAGTTGGTTTATATTAGGGAGGGGAAACGACACTGATTTAAACCAGTCAACACATCATTAACAAGTAATTTCTCCGTTTTAAAGTTATTTCAAAGTGAAAAGAAAATGCATAACCAATAATAAAAGGGCTCACAATTTAAACAAAAACCCCTCGTAAAACTATAATGTGCCAGCAATATCTTCATCAAATATATTATGACATAGTTAAGGCTACAATAACGACTGGATACAAAAACTGTACATTTTTTAAAATACATTTAAAAGTGTATCAGAAACATTTTAATTTCTGATAGAAACTGATAAACGTATGCAACAAAATCAGAAAGAATGTGGACAAATTAGAGACCAAGACAAATACCACTCTGAATAAAGAGTTGATCATAATGAAAGTTGGGGACTTTACTTGTGGCGGGGCTGAGAGTTCTAGCTGTTAGTTAAAACAGGAATTACGTCCTAGTCACATCATGCACATTATGTTTTCCCCCTCCCACAAATTTCCTGTTAAGTATATCAGTATTAGCATGGCATACGAGATGTGTCTAAAATATACCCAGTACTATAGTAAATAAATTCATTAATTCATTAATGCATAATAGGTGCCTGTAATCAGAAGGATAGTTTCTGTTCCATTATAGACACATACAGTATCTGCCACATGTTTGTATTGGCCTTTAATTGATCTAATCAAGAATGAAGTCGGCCATTTAACCACAGTGTGTAAAAAATTAAAAAGACTTAATTTCTGCATGCCTACACATGCATGTGCATTAGTTTTATTTCTTCCACAGGGCGTATTTGTTCATACATTTCACTTTTTATACAAAATAATTATTTAGAGTTATTACATTCTCAGAAGAAGCAGATAAGGCTTTAATGTTCAGTATTATTACAGAGGTTTATACTATGATATCTTCAATACAAGTTTGAAAAGTACAACAATGATTGTTTTCTTTTCTTATCTTTTCCTGTTGATTTTGTTGTTTTACTCAACATTTTCTCTGCTATAGGATCACTTCTATGCTCAATGAAAAGAGCACACAGAACTGTGTGTGTGTGTGTGTGTGTGTGTGTGTGTGTGTGTGTGTGTGTTTGTCTGTCTCTGAGTCTGTGTGTGTGTGTGTGTGTGTTTGTCTGTCTCTGAGTCTGTGTGTGTGTGTGTGTGTGTTTGTCTGTCTCTGAGTTTGTGTGTGGGTGTGGGTGTTTGTCTGAGTCTGTGTATGTGTGTGTGTGTGTGTGTGTGTGTGTGTGTTTGTCTCTGAGTCTGTGTGTGGGTGTTTGTCTGAGTCTGTGTGTGTGTGTGTGTGTGTTTGTCTGTCTCTGAGTCTGTGTGTGGGTGTTTGTCTGAGTCTGTGTATGTGTGTGTGTGTGTGTGTGTGTGTGTCTGTGTGTTTGTCTCTGAGTCTGAGTCTGTGTGTGTGTGTGTGTGTGTGTGTGTGTGTGTGTGTTTGTCTGTCTCTGAGTCTGTGTGTGTGTGTGTGTGTGTGTGGTTTTGGGGGGGGGGGCTTTCATCAGCTGTCTCAGGTGGTTGTGAGGGGCTTTGCTTCATTCAGCTTTTGTGCAGCAGCCTTGTCTCTGTTTTCACAGCTGGACTCATACAATGTGAGACTGTTTGTGAACTGAAGAAAAGCTGTGAGTCATTAGTCACATTACAGAAAGGTTGCAGTTATAATTGAAAACACAATAAGATGCTTTATATCTTATTATAGCTTTTAACATGTGTTTTGGGTTGTAAATCCAGCATGCTGTGCTCCGATGTACAAAATGTATTTCTATTTTGCACTTTGATGTTATTTTCAGATACTTTTGAAATGTTTTTGTGTCTTTCACAATCTGCAGCATATAACACACACACACACACACACACACACACACACACACACACAATGTTGTGAAAACTGTTGTTTGTTTTTTTGGAAGCATGAGGATAACTTTTTCTTTGTATCCAATAAAAAGGCTCACACAAAATATTTTCGCCATGTTGACCAGAAAATGGAATATACAATGTAACGTTTTTTCTACATTTTGCAAGAATTTGTTTGAAATACCGTTGAAAACATTATGGTTGTTGTTTTTTTGCAGGAGAGCCGTATGGTCAAATGTAATTCAACTCAATTTAAATTGAGGGAATTCAAAGGCACACAGATCAGTAAATGAACGACGGTGCAGGTAAAATCTAACCAAGTGTCAACAAAAGAATAAGTGTCAAAAAGTAAGTAAAAATCAACATGAACGACTGAGACATAAAAGCTATTAAATAACAAATATATTGAAAATTAGACCACAGGTTTATATTTTTTCTTTAAAAACAACTTTTGGCTTCATCCTGCGCTGCTCCGACCTTTTCATCCTACTATCGTTCTTTTTCTTTCACTTATTATATTCTGAAGCCAACTGTATGACCTGCATTAAAAATCAATAGAACTTTGTTTGAGCTGTAATGATGATTCCTACTGTTCATGTTAGTGATTTTTATTGTGTCATTATGAAAACATTTTACAAAGGTAACATATCATGACGATGAGTACGTTTTTGTTACAATACCTGCAGCAGAAACAGCAGTCTACATTCACTTCTGTAAGAAGATTTAAAGGTGCCGTACTCGGAGGTCCTTATCAGTGGAAATAAAGCCAAGCTTGTTTTCGGAGTTCGTGGTGGACAGAGTTGTGATGTTTGTGGTTTGTTGGTTTAAAGGAGCATGGCGCCAAAGAACTCGAAGGAGCCTAAAGTCTGTGGTTTGCAGAGGCGGAGCTGCACTCTCTGGTGGTGGTGGTGGGTGTTAGAGGATGATGCTTTTAAACTACACGTCATATTTACTGGCACTTCCAACTCACTCTGTGACACACTGGTCAAACTCAGGAGAGCTTTTTAAAGCAGGAACCACAAAGCACTACAGGAAGTCGTTCTGCCCATGTGGTCATTACACTCCTCCGTCTGAGTGACAGACTCTTTGACTCAACATTTCACCCCTATGAGCAGCAACAACAGAAATGGTGCTGTGCATAACACACTTAAATTTGCATAATATTACTGTATTATACTGTATGTTGTCATCATTAACACTACATTGTACACCCCCCTTAAAATGTTATGGTGTAAAATGATTATTTCTTATGATCTGCATTCTTATCTTATAGCTCTGCAGATTGTTCTTCTACCATTGTAAAGAGACTTGAGCTTGTATAGTGCTTTTCAAGTGTTCTGACTCTCAAATAGCTTTTACACCACAGGACACTCCTATCCATTCACACCCATTCACACCCTGATGGCAGACGCTGCTATGTAAAAGGGCCATTAGAAGTTACTAATCACATATCCACATCAATACGCCGCCAACCAAACAGCAGGAGCAACCTTGGGTTAAGTGTCTTGCCCACATCAGACATGTTGTTGTAGTAGCTGGGGAATTGTATGACAGGATAGTTGCGTGAAAAAAATATACAGTGGGTCATAATATGATTAAATACTTGGACAATATACAAAAACAGGGAAATAGCACTACGCAAATATTACAGATCTGACTGATTGATCAGGAATGAGCAAGAAAAAAATCATTATTTTTTAATATCTATGATATGTATTCTTACTTTGTTTTGACTGGATGGATAATTCTGCCTGGATGAAGACGTGCAGACTTTGTTAAAGATCCAGTTCTGCACTGTCAATTAGTTCTAAAATAAAACTAAAGAAATGAATGAATAATCAAACTAACCCATAGAACTATTTGCATGCTTAAGGTAGCACTGTAACTTCTTCTTTTTTTTTAACTCCAACTTTATTGAAAATTTCAACATAAAACAAACTCTTAAAAGGATGAGCAACAATAGCTAAATATACAGAACAAGAACATTCAAGCACTGTAACTTTATCTTGGTTGATTCAGTGTGAGGTTCATCCTGTAGGTGGCAGCATGGTTTCATTTGATTTCAAAGCATTAAACTTCCTTCAGAGTGTTTGGAATGTCAATAATAGTGTTTTTTTGTTTTTTTTTGCTCTGCCCTCCATTTTTGATTGTTTCAAGAGGGATTTGTATACAAATATAGAGTGTGAGTAAGCTATATATAGATATATAAATATAGTTTTCATTGATGGTAATGGTGGAGAAAAGACATGTTTATTAAAAGCTTATATAATACATTGTTTAAGGGCTATCTTGGAATTTCATACAAAAACAAATTGTTCACCAAGATTTTGAGATGTGAGGAGCGAGGAGCGAGATTACTGGGAAACTCAAATCAAATTCAATCCATCCTGTGATGGACGTGGTGAAAATCATCACAAATGGCTGTTATTTAATTGAAAACAAACATTGCTTAAGCAGATTAAGTAAATAATATACAATATTAAATTGAATGTTGAATGAATTTGATGCAATAGGTGCAGAAGCTCCAAACATGCAACATTCAAATGAACAAAATCATCAATTTATGTCAATTAAACCAATTGTATGTATAAAAAAGGAAATAAAAATGAAATTTGTTATCAATAATACGGTGGAAAAACCGTAATAAAAACACTGACCTATTCTAGATACAATAAACTGAAGGAGGATGTCATGCACTGAAACATTTTATTAAAGACATAATGGGAAGTACTTCTTAAACGGCTTGAAGGTCTAATGAAACCTCAGTTAAATTAAGCAAAATTCCTTCTATTCTAATTGCGAAAAAAAATTAAAAGTATTTTGAAAATCCGATATGAAAGTGCATGATACCTCTGTGTGTCTCTTATTTTCCACAGCAGGACTGCTGGCCACCTCGCTGCTGTGAAAACCGTCTGGATCCGCCACTGTCTGTAATCCTACTGGACAAAGTTTCCGACAGCGATCACTTTAAACTGATCACATTTCCTCCATCATTGCAAACATGTCCCCAGGAATGTTTACTTTATATAATTTATGTGAATGTTGTCATACTCCCCCTCACACAGCAATCAAACGTGGAGGTGTGAATAACTGCAGGCCAATCACATATTTTTGCAAAGCTTTTTATCCATCTCTTATAATGCAACATTTCATGTCGCTTAGATAAATAATGTCATCATACAAAGTGCAGGGTGTGTGAGCTTGTGAATTATATAATTGAGAAATTAGAACAATAATATCCCACCTCGTACGAAACACCCTCAGACCGCAGCACAGTTTTTTTTAACCACCGTCCAACTCTCTGATTGGTGCAAACGGAGAAGGCGTTGAAATAAACAAGCGTTCCAATCGCTCTGATTGGTCGCCGCCACGTCGCTCAAACTGTTGCCTGGGTGATCGTGCTCGCAGCTTGTCAACCCGCACGATCCAGTTACTGTAGCTGCGTGCTGCAATGAAAATATCTCCGTTTGTGGGTGGATTTATGGGCCGAGGTCCCATCATTTTTTTACCAAACACCGACTGAGTGAGTACTTGATTTAATCAGTGTGCATGAATCCTCTTTCTATGGTGTGAATGTCTTCTGTTGGAGCTGACGAGGGGAGCAGCGTTTTCCAGCGTCAGGTTTGTTTTAAGCGAATTTGCGGTTTTGTGTGCATTTTTATTTTTCGGTGAAACAGGCAGAACTACCATGATTTCAACACAACTAAGCAGAGTCCAGGCTTAAAAACAAGCTGTTTATGTGAGTCAGCCTGGAACTAAGTTGAGCCTGAGTGTTGCTATATGTCAGACTTGTTGGATTTATTGTTGCTCTGCATTGAAAATGTGGGAGCTTGTTTCAATTTAATCTGTGGGCAGTGGTAGCTGACACACACACACACACACACACACACACACACACACGAGCGCGCGCGCACACACGCTCTTTAGATACAGTCCCTGTGAAAAGAGTCATTTCACAGCAACATTTCTATCGTGTATCTGTGAGTACATCTGCTGTTTTGGATGTGACAGAAGGAGCAACAGGACAGGTGAATGACAGGTGTTCCTCCTGAAGGCTGTGACTTTCTCACTGTGTGTGTGTGTTTCTGCAACATAAATGTAAGTGTTTGCTGTTTCTTGCGGCTCTAATTTCCTGCATGTCTTGTGAAGTTACCTGAATATGCACTGATGTAAGCTTATCCAACTGTTTTATGCCACTGTGTCTAAGTGTGGCGATAATGAATATCAGGCGTAGATTACAGTGATGATAGCACACTGAGGAAACGAGGTGGTGTAAATGTCCTGCATTTTCAGTTGCACAGATTAACTCCATTACCACGCATGAGTCATAGTTTTGTTGATAGAGCTGAAATATACGATCCACGGCAGTGCCCGGTGCATTCCTGATCATATTAGCCCTCTAGGTCTGGGCCTGGGAGAGCAGTTGGCTTAAAATCTGCTCTGAAAAACAATAGGCTGCATGCCACTGCATGGAGGAAGCACTCTGACGCACTCGTGTTTGAAAAGAACAGATGACCAAAGGCATTTTCTCTGCAGCCTTCAGTGTTTTTTAAGTTGAGGCTTGTATCATCCTCCCCCAGGTTACCTGAGCCGATGGTGTGTGGCTGAGTAAGATAAGGGAGTAAAAGACCACGCAGCGATGTTTAGTGTTCAGGGAGACGGAGTTTATTTTGGTGCCGAGGTTTTGCATACTGATGAGCAGCTCCTGTGCCCACAGCACCGTAGGAGACTGGGAGAGTGAGTAGGCTACACGAGTCCTTGAGCTTTTCCCAGAAAGGAGAGGATGAAATGGAGAGAGTGGTATCAGGAGTCTTATCTGATTCAATAAGAGGAGAGTGTGAGGATACCAGAGGAGGTTCTTCTTCATCGCATTAACAGATTCTGTGGTGCTGTTTCACTCTGCAGAACATACATTAACCTCCAGGCTTCAATTAAAGGTGTATTTGTCATTTCTATTTGTTTGCTTTTACTGACATTTTCTTAAAGAGCCCTTCACTGATTCTACACAAAAGTGTCTGTTTACCTGTCACTGAAAAGCAGCCAGGCCGAGAAAGTAGTTGTACTGTATAACGTCCTCTGGGGCTCTATGATGCTTTCTAGGATCTAAAGTTGACCTTCATGACGTCATGGAGGCTATCTGTGGATGTCATCCGGGTTATCCTGAGAGATAGGCGTGACACTTCAAATATTTGACAGATAACGTGCTATCAGCTGTTTTCAGCGAGTTCGACAGATAAGCGTATTTATCAGGAAGAAACACGGCTTTTAGAGGGATTACAAGCTGCTAACCAGATCTCTGCTTTTTGTTGTCCAAAGTGAAATTGTAGGCAGTCAGCTATGCAGTGACAGCGTGAGCGGAAATGGTGGCAGGACTGTTAAAAAAAAACAAAGCCTGAGTGACGTCTCGGTTACTGAAGGGAGCTTTAAAAAAAAAAAGCCCATGGGTGGAAGTCACCATGCTGGAAACGCTGTGTCCATCAAACTGTAGGCCAACGATAAACAGGAGCTGTTAAGAGATGTGCCTCTCTATGATGCGTGCTACATATGTTAAAGGCCCTGATTTCCTCATAATTATCATCCACCTGAAATATCTACTGGTTTGTTACATTTACAAAACAGATGTACTTTCACTTTGATTTCCCTCTCACTGCTTTTGCAAAGTTTAACTCATACTCTGCTCAGTTTTTCTAAACTTCCCCATTTCCGCTAATACCCTATTGGTCAATCAGTGTGAAATAATGCACTTAGAAAGGGTTTTTAAAAACATTTTCAATACTAATGTACTTCAAAACTTTCTGATATCATTGATTTATAATCTCCTTTTTTTGAATGATCAATACAATCAAAAGGCACCAGAGCTTTTAAAAACACCACACATCTGATCGGTCCTATGTTCAACCAAAAGCTGCAGTGAGACAAAAAGAGATGTTGAATGAATGTTTTTGCACTGAGCTGTGTGGAAAAGTTTTCCTTTCATATGAGCTCATGACAAAACAAGACTCGAGCAAAAACTGTGTGTCAGTTTGTTGCCATGGTATCGAAGCCTGTTTCTAAGTCGTTTGGTTTTTACTAGCATCACATCCTGGTTTCAGTTTAAAGGAACTCAGGACCTGAAACCCAGAGTGTTTCCCTCTTGCTTCTTTGATTGCAGCTCCTCTCTCTGACTCCTGCAGCTCCTCCAGCTGAATGGAAGTGCATTACTGAATCACTAAAGTGCCCCTTTAACTGGAGGACACAGAGCTGTGGAGTCTCATGTCATTGTTGTACTACTGTCTAACTCTTTAATAGTTCTCTCTGTTGAGCATTCATGCAATCAAACATCGGCTTGACTCGTCTCGTCCCTTTTTATTTTCAGCATTTTAACTTTTGCTCTTTTAAAGGGAAGTAGAATGTTTTAAAGTCAGACATGTTGTTTTGTGTTTTCGCTGTGCAGGTGATGGTGAGCCACTGAAGAAGGCATGCAGCGGACATTATGGCTCCGAGCCGACACACTCCCATCAGGAGCCGACAGCTGGCTGCCTCATGCCATCCTGTAGCCGGGCCCGCCCTCTGCCTGAGCTCCATGCATCTCACGCATCACACCTTTTGACTTCATGAAGATCCCTGACATCGGTGATGTGATGAATAAATTTGAAGTCCTTGGGATTGTGGGTGAAGGTGAGAGTGCTGCGTTTCTTCACGTCATGAAGCACATTTATTTTTTTCGTTTTTGTTTGTTTGCAGTCTGCAGCGGTGAGTCCAGTCGAGCCTCTGGCCTCAGCGGATGATGTGCGGTGAAACATGCACTCACGGGGCTTTTTAGTGAGCAATCATTTGATTGTTTGTATCCAATTTGTCTGTGGAGCAAGGCTGTTAAAAGCCCGATGTGCTGTTCATGACTGTGCAACTCAGTCGGGTCAAGGGCAATTTTTAAAATATTAATTCACGAGGAAGGATTTTAACATGGAAAAAAAAAACTGAGGCGAGGTGACCTCAATTTTTCTTTTTGTTGTGTTGTGAAAGGTGATTTTTCGGATTCATTGTCCTTGCTGTAAATATCAGCGGGGCCGGGTGGTTTCGAAGTGAAAATCCCCTCGACGTGCTCCTCACTGCCCCCCCCCACCTTCCCGAGCCTCTTGGTTGATCTAAAGTGGCAGAAGCCCTGAGGTGATGACGCCCACTTGTCCCAGTTTTTAACACCCATACTCCCACATCCAAGAAGTTTTATAATGTGCGTATAATGTGTCCCTAGAAGACACAGGGAAAGTTTGAGCTGCATTTTGAAGGGCCGAGTGGCCATGAGTTGTTCTGGAAGCAAGTCGGCACATTGAACTGTGAAGTTGTTGAAGGTTTTCTCTCTGCCCCCTGCACTCATTACGCAGTGTGCTCCACTCCATCCAGCATCATGGATTTTTCCTCAGTGATCTTGAGGTCAGTCAATTTTGCTAATCATTTAGCACTGAGTGCAGCCTGTCGACTCAATCCGGCTATTACAAATACACAGAGTCTTATGTAATTATATCGAGCTCCTTTCGTGAGGATGGAAACGAAGACTTGTGATGGTTTTTCTGTTTTTAACACATAAAATCACTTTGTTTGGGATCTTTAAGTCTCCTGTATTAGCATGGATTTGTCTCGTTGCACCGTCCCGCCAACAGCAGCTTTTTCATTTGGTGAAGATTTCAGAGTAAGCTTAGAAATATTCTTCTTGCCAAAAGTTGGTTTCAGTCCTCTTGACATTTATTAAAAATGATAACAAGCTCATCTTTTGATTTTCTTTCAGATAATTCAATCCACTGATGACAAAATACAGAAAATAATAAGACCTTCAGAAAACTGAGGATAAATGTAGCAAATTTAGAAGATTTTGAGACAACAACTACATGAAGGTCCTCGGCCAGTTTGTGTCTTATATATTCAGCGGCACAGAGAAAAGTAGAAGAAAGTTGAAAACGAAAGCTGACGGGCTGCAGCTCCTTGGATGGGATAAATATTCAATGTGCCGTGTGTTGGTTACCTAAGGTAGAGTTTCAAGAGCCTTGACAATGTTGTCATGTTTGAATCTAATGAATCTGAAACTGTTGATCAATTCTTTTAACAATCATCGACCGTGAAACAAAGAACCAATGCATCGGTGAAACACCACCGTTCTAGGACTCAACCTCGTGCAGGGTTACAACATGTTTGCAGGTTTCTGTCTCAGATTTGGTCTTTTAAGCCCCGTTTCCACACAGCAGTCCGGTACGGATCGGTACAGTTTGGTTCGATTAAGCCCGATCCCGTTTGCGTTTCCACAGCCACCCGTACCCTATTTGGTAGGCGGCTTGTAAGCCGGATGCCAATAGCCGCTATGTGAATAGTGTCATATGATAGCAGCTAAGTGCTAGCTTGCTAGCTAACCGCTAACTAATAAACTCAACAAAGGAGAAAAACGCCACACAAACAAAACCAATGCTGGAAAACATCCAGCAGTTCATCTCCTCTGTCACTGTCATGTGACTCTTTAATACAAGAACTCAATCCAGCTTTGTTTCAGAGAAGGCTGTGTGCGGCGAGGACAAATACACACGTAAACAATCAGCTGGTTTAAACACGGCGGAGTTTTGTTTGCTGACGTAACACGGGAAGCGAAGATTCTTTCACCCAATCAGCAGACTGCAGTGTTTAGCTCCACCTTTTCGGGTCGGCTCCACATTCTTGGCCCCCCAACGGAAGGGTCCCAAAAAGTGGGACGATACAGATCGGAATCTTTCCCGGGATTAGTCTATGGAAACGCCGTACCGATATAAACCGAGCTGGACCGCTCGGTGGAAACAGGGCTTTACTCTCCCTAAGCATGTCAGAGAGGCTGTTTTTCAATGCAAGTGTCCTCTTGTAGAGCCGACATGACTTCCTGTAGCTCTGATGAGCTTGCTGGAGGAGCACGGAGCAGTTTGTCATATGCCTGCTGCTCAGTCCATGAATTCCTCTTGAACCCTCGGGGGGATGTGTGTGTGTGACTGCCAGGGTCGATAACATCAGAACTACAGTAGTCTGCCAACACTTGTGTCCTACTTTCTGAGCCACCTGTCCTTTTAATGTGGGGGATGTTTTTCTTTAATTCATGTGAACATATGAGAAGCTTTGACAAAGAGGGTTCAAAGTCTGTTCCACTTGAACTTCAGCAAAATGTTGAAATAAAAGGAACTTCGCAGCTTCTGGACTTATGATCTAACTCTCTAAACTCTTTGTTCTGTCATGACTGTAGTTTGGAAAAGTATTCAAAAAGATGAGTCCTGGTCAGTTAAAAATATGGTTTGATTTTCTCCTAGGTGCCTATGGTGTTGTTTTGAAGTGCCGACACAAGGTAAGATCTTTTACATGTCATTATAACCACCTCACGTGTTAAACCATTTCATTCATCCATCCTTGTAAAAGAAAAAACTTCTTCACCTTTAGGGGAAAAAAACCCCTGAGAATTTGGAATGAGCTTAAAACTATGTATAAGAATAAAAGCAAAAAGCCAATTTAATCTGGTGATTTTGTTTTTTATCCTGTGTTCAACAGTTTTCCATGAACCAGCTACAAACCAACAATGCTGTCATTCAATTAGCACAGATTGACTTCTTTGACTGTGCCTTTAGGCATTGACACTTTTTCAAGAGCTTTGTCTCTTACTTTTAGAAACCTGTCATTGAGCCTAAACGTTGCTCCAGCTGGCGTGTTACTTCTTTAAAACACGCACAGTTCTTTTTTTAAATTTTTTTTTTTATAAAGTCCCACATTCATGGTCTTAAAGCCCAGAAAAAAAACCTCAGCAGTTCCAAATCTGGACTCATTTCCAACGAGAAATAGTTGTGTTCAATGTCTTGGACTCGAGTGTGTTTGAGAACATGATTGAACACTTTTTAAGATCAAATGAATGAGAAATAATGTGACCTGACCTGTCTCCATGTTGAGCTTGTTGTGTAGGTTTCGGTCTACTCATTGTGTACATACAGTATACACACGGATAGACAATGTGTTCTGTGTGTTTATCAGACTAAAGGGTGACTTGTTGACATTTGCTCAGAAGGCTGAGATTGACCTGCTGAAGCTCACGGATCTGTTTACGGTTCATGTGAGGTGACTGGATTTAACACACCTGGGTAATCCGCGTCCATTTACAGCTGTAGATTTACTGTAATGCTTTAAGTGGCTCCCATGGATGCCTTGATAATTAGTTGTAGTCTTTTGTCTCTGCTCGGATTAATCGCCGAAGAGGATCTGCTTTTAATAGCAACACATTTTGTCAAATTCAATTCTTCCTCTCCTCTGACACTTCTTTTTTTTCCACTCACGTAAACACAGCTGGAATGTGCCATTTAGCATGAAAGCAATTCATGTTTCAGACAAAAAGGATGAGAAGAAAAAAACGGCAGGGCTATGAAAAGCAGGCGACCCACACTGCAGTTCTAGCTTTGTCATCTCAGCCCATTTAAGGAAGAGGCTGCGCCACGATTTGACGACAATCCAGCATGAATAAGAGAGACTAACTGCCTCCTACTTACAGAGATCTGAAGCAAACAAAACACTTTCTGAGCCTTCCTCATCAAAATCCTTGATGCTTCAGCAGCATGCAATCTGCTGCCTTCATTACAATTTGTATTGCAGCGATGACCTCCCTCTGTGTCTCCATTAGCACGGGGTTTTCTGACGAAGACAGGTTAGCTGTAAGTGTCAGGAGTGAAAAGGACAGCAGTGCAAGACTCGATGTTGAGCGAGAGGAGAAAAGAAGAAGAAAAGTCAGGCTTTAAGCCGGAATCACAGCCTATAATTACTGCACTTGATTGTTCGGACTGATTGATCCCGGGCCCAGGCGCCTGCTAATGCCAGTGTTTCCATTTTGTACAAGAGAACTCCCATCAATAGACCTCAGTTTGGTCCACACAACAGACGGAGGCTGTTTCTTTGTCTGCGACACGTCGTCATTGTGCTACAAATCTGTCACCATCAGAGCAAATATTTATCATCCTGAACGAATGAGGACTTTGATTTAACACTTGATCCGAACATTTGATGTAAAAGCCACAGACGCATCAACTGCTCTGGTTGTGCGTGAGGATCAAAACGTGGATATTGTCCAATATACAATTAATAAATCATCAGTCTGGATCCAGTTTGGTTTGTTTCTCTGGTTTGGATGGAAAGTTGATGTCATGTTCTTCAGATGTGCAAAATGAGTGAGTGCTGCTGATGCACAGGACTTAATGTGTGAATGTGTTTTTAGATGTAGTATGTAGGATACTGTATTGTGTTTAGGTAGATGTTCGCTGTTTAGCATGAGTACAAGTCGTTGGGATGCACTGATGCATCAATTGAATATCAGTGATTGCCAATAAAGGCAATTTATGGAAAGTGATGAAAAAAAACCCACGTGCTCATATCCAAATGAGCTAAATTATAATTTAATGTATAGTATCAGTATCAGCACAGCCTTGAAAGATGTTTAATTTGAATCAACACATTGTGATTTGAATCCTCTGTGTGTCAACATTGGGATTAAATCTGTAGGTGACCAGCATGTACTGTAGGTTATAGAAGCCCCTGAAGTATGTAAGTGTAATTAAGAAGGGGCAGAAGGTGCTAATCTAAAGGGAAGAAAACAGTCAGTGTTTGGATCTCTGTGGGTCACCAGCTGGAAAAGACACGCTGAATGTTTTCTGAAAACTCAGCTTTATATGCACTTCTGAAAACACAGTAGCGTTGGCAGCTTGTGGTTGCTACGATACAGAATATCCACGGAGGTAAAGATGTCGTTGCTCGTTAGATCACCTGGTGTGGAGGCAGTAGGCTGAAGCAACAGACCTGTACAGTAGGTATGTGGGATCTGTACATGTTGTTCAGTGTCTGCAGGTGGCATGTAGGATGTGAAGGTCGAGGAGCTTGCCCTGCCCCTCCCCCACTGTGATTGACACATCATCATTTACAGTGTCGCTGTCGAGTGCACTGTTTTCCCCAAAGTTGAGCGTTTTAGCTGTGCGATGGTCAAAAGGGAGCAGAAGCTCGGAGGCTCGTCTTGCTGCTGCCAGAAGCAGCGTCTGGATTCAAAAGGAAGACTGGCTTCTTGGACAAAAGGTCTGCTGAGGTGTTACAGATTTTTATTTTAATATAAAAAAAAAGTTTAGATAAAGTCATAAAATGTAAAAGTATAAAGTCGTTTCTGATGAACAAAAAGTTGAATCATCCACTTTCGTTCATTGAATTTGGTTTCGACACGCTTTAAAGTCGCAGCATCACACCTAACAGCATGCGACGCACGCGTGAGCTACAAAATCAGCTTGATTAAATCGTTTCCTGTTTGACTGTCCCAACAGCCTGCGAGCTGCACGGCACAAAACGACACCATGCAACACACCGCCGGTTATTATTCCCATTCCTGTGATTCGCTGAGACATGGAAGAGGAGCGAGGAGGGAGACGGCTCTACGAGGCCCCGCAGGTGTCTAACGGGACAAACGTGTCTTTTCTCACTGCACAAAGCCTGTGAGCTTGTTTTAGGTTAGGTTTGAGTGGAGGTGACGCTGTGATTTAATAATCATGTGCGATTAAGACGCTGTGCTGTGACCTGTGTTAACACAGGAGGAAACATTTATTTTTGATTTGATTTGACTCAACGTCTCGTCAATACAAAGTGCCACACCTGTCCACCTTCAATACAAAAGCACCGCATCATGTATTGTTTGCAAAGAAAACACTAAAATTCACAGTGCTATGCTAGGAAGTACCATGCTGCACAATGTGATGCGATATCTAACATGTGCACGCTGTAAGGAAACGGCGTCAGACAGCGGAAAAGTTTGCAACTCCTCCGACTCCGATGAGTTCAAAACATGACAAATAATCAGATGTTGTTTTGTTGGTGTTTCCAGCTGTGTCCCTCAGAGGCAGAAGATGCACCACATACTTCAGCTCTGAATCACTGTAAGGTGGAAATGTCAGCGAGTTCCCTGTTTAATGGTAAAATAACATAAAGATGATCAGCGTTGTCTGGAATAACCTCTGAGCTGGATTGTTACTTACTTTACTGAATCCGGTTCACAGTAGTCGTAGTTGACCCTCCTTCTGATTGGAGAACGGAGAACAAAAGTGATCATTACGAGTTCTGTTTTGCGATGTATTTACCATGCTGTTTAAAGCTCGCTGTGTTTTCATTGCTCGACTTTGGAATATCTTTTTTTTAATTAGCTTATTCTGTTTTTTTGTTTTTAATTATTTGTCAGGCATATAACAAAGGAGTAACAATCCCCAGGAAGTCTGGCATTTTGCTCAATACGTGGGCTTGTTGTGTGTGTGTGTGTGTGTGTGTGTGTTTGAGATTCTATGATATATGCAGCTCTGATGGGATGTGTGTTGGTAAGTTTTCCTGCTGGACGTGTGAGAGCACTGAGGGATGAGTTCTCTGGATGCAGATCAATGTGGAGCCGTGCCATCTGGAAATATCGTATTGTTACTGTGAATGGACTGACATGTTTTTTCAAGGGCTAACTCGCAGCTCCATGCTGCATAATTATTTGTGCGTACATGCAGACGTGGGCGCACAGATGAACACACACACCACGCATCGGCACACACACACACACACACACACACACACACACACACACACACACACACACACACACACACACACACACACACACACACATGCCGACACTTACAAAGCAGAACAATACACAAGCTTATCGAGGGGTTTGGTGCTGCTGTGACTGAATGCACTGACCAGAGAAAATGGCTGTCTGCATGTAAGGAGTGCAACTGAGTCCCAGCTGCTCGGGCTTTCAGAACGTACTGATCACCCAGAGACACGCCCCTCAAATTTAGTTCATACAGTGCGTGTATTTAACAGGAATAATTAGATCCAAGAAAGATCCGGGGACAGATATAGAACGGATGTAATGTGCAGAGAGTGTATTCACTGACGCCACTGGAAAGTAGTGTGTGTGTGTGTGTGTGTGCACCCTGCACATGCTCGATATATAAAGGGGGTCTTCGACCTTTCGTCATCCGAGAGCGACTTTGACAAAATGAAAGTGGCTTAAAGCTACTTGCGTCGCATAGCGTGCATTTATTTACACAACACACATCAGCAGAGTTAAGCTGTTTGTACATGTTTGAAAAAGCTAAAATCATAAATTCACATCAATTTCCAAGAAAACATTACGACTTTAAACTTGTTTGTTTTTTTATGGGCCAAATACATGAATGGTGGGAAATGGTGCATTTACTGTCATCAGATTTTTCTTTTCTTTTCTTACACAGTCAGTAAACCTCCATGTGAGCTAGCTGTTGGAGAGCCCTGCTCTGTAACGTAGCGACACAGGAGTCAGCTTGGTACGCTGTGACGTGGTACAGCTCCGTGTGACTCTGTGAAGTCCTGCTTGTTTTTAGGATTAGTTCAGTTCAGTGTTTATCTTTCTTTCTCGAGTGGTCAGAAGGGGTCTCATCATCTGAAGAATAAGCCCACCGTGTTTTAAAAACAGCCTTAACATTGCAATAATGCAGATTCATGTCTTTTCTACGCGCCTCAGGGGAAACGTTAAGGGCTTCAAGCTGCTTGTTTTTCTGCAGATCCAGACGTCCAATGACTGAATCTGAGTTGGCGTTTGATGTGACGAAGACCTTAAAAAAACACTCGATTTACTCCTGTTGGCTGTAAATCTGAAGTGTCCTCTGGGGGGGGGGGGGACATGTTGAGGTGGACATTTTCACACAGATTACTGCAGCTGACACTCCTGCACGCTATGAGAAATTACACGATACGACATGCGATCACACTGTTCAATATGTCTGACATTAGCCATTAAAAAGTGTCTATGTCTACCTGCTGGTCTTCATGTTTTACACATTACCTGGGTCTCTCTTCAATCCAAAGAAAATCCCCCCAAAAGATTAATTTTTTTCTTAAAACTCTGAATGAAAGGTTATCTGATGGTTCGCTTTAGTTTCATGTGACTTCCTCAACATGGTGTCAAAAAAAAAAAATCAACATTATACTCAGGTCTTCAACCCAGTGGTGTAATGAGTGCATGCAGAGCTTGACTATATTCAAACACTTTATTTCATATTATTATCAGTCGATGTTTTCTTTCTTGTCGTTTTGTCTCTGATTTGGAGGATTTATTATTTGAGCTTATAGTGAAATATCCTCACAGCTGTTTGAGTGATGATCCTTCTGATTCATGATCCTTAAACACCACCATAAGACTTTTCTAAAGTTCACATCTTGATCAGTGCTTTTAATGCTTATTTAAGTTTTCAACATATTTACAAGGCAGTCATCAGTACTGGCACCTTTACAGTGGTACAAAGCTACACATGATGATCAGAGATGAGGCCGTTTGGACAACATCTACAGAACCTCGTTAATGAAAATATCGACATGGACTGATAAGAAATGAGCGCTTTACTTCGTTATTCTACATCTAAAAGTGAATCAAACCCCGCAGGACGAAGTCACGCTTGTGCCTTTTCATTCACCGTGCTGACAACATGCTGCTGCTGCTGCTGCTGCTGCTGCTGCTGCGCTTTTCTTTGTCAGTTCACTTTGTTGACCACATCCAGCTCTCTGCCCGCTCCAGTTTGACCCCGAGGTTTCTGACACGGTACAAGGAGCGTTTGCTCACTGTAGATTACAGAGCAGGTTAACATAGCACGGCTCTTATCTTACACACTAAACAGGTGTGTGTGTATGTGTGTTGAAACTGGAGGTGTGTGTGTGCCGATTTCTTTTGATTTGATTTCTCTATTTAGAAGGGACAACGCACATTCATTTGAGAACAGCAACAAAGTCACGCATGTAAATGTGCCAGATTTAGCCACGCAGGCTAGTTTTCATCTGCAGCCCCCTGATACAATTCAATCTTTACATTTACATGTCAATGACTTCAAAGCATATTTACCCAAAACGTGATGCAGTTATAATCTGACGCAGAGTTTTATTTGGATGATCGATTCTGCAGAAGTAATGGAAAAAAGAAAGTTTCAAAGGATTGGTATAAAGTTGATTTAAGGGTGTGATTGTTGAGTCCTTGTATGTGTTTGTCCTCCTCCTTGACTCTTGGACCTGAAGCACTTTGTATTTAGTTTGAAACTTTACCCTGAAGGGAGTCAAACACAAAAAGGCGTCTCTTCCAGCAGCTAATCTAAATCCTGGATTAGGCTTGTACACAGCCGTAGGCGGCTCATTAACACTGAATGGCTGTATGGGAAACGCAGAGGAGAGAGAGAGAGAGGTAAACATAGCTGTGGCGAGTGTTTATTTAAGCGTGGAACACCTCTCAGGAATGCACACTACACACAGCGACACCCTGAATGGGCTTATCATCCTGTGAACGCGTTTACCCCGCCGCTCTGACGGCACTCGGGTAAAACATTGACAGCGTCCGGCCTCTGCTCAGGCAGCCCGCTACATGACTCAGATTAGACCGTTTGAAGCAATTATCTTTAATATGTGGAAATCAATCGCTGGAGATTAACAGAATTATGCAAAGCCCCGGCCCTGGCTGCGGAGGTGTTCTGGCTACATTATGATTGGACCTCGGCCAGAGTCAGAGAAGTGTAAACGCAGCCCTTTTAAGTACTTTGACTCATTGAAAAAAGTATCTGCCCCAGAGACGATAAGTCATGAGACTCCAGGACCATTTTCTTTACTGCTTATAAAAACAGCCTTTTATCAAATGGGGTGGCTGCTACAGGAAGATATTTAGTGAGAGGAGTCGTCTTCTGCATCTGTAAAAATCTCTGAAGATGGATCCTCTCCATCTCAAAAGACGCATTTGACACAGATTGTAGACTTGCAAAGCTCGAGGTAAAATTACGCCTGCCATGTTTGTGTTAGCTGACGTGATGCATACCTGCTAAGCTAATTGCCTGCTTTGCACACTGCACATTTAAAATGAGCTCCTATTATAGTGTTAACATAGGAAACGGCAGGTGTACGTTCAGGGCTGTGAACACGTTTAATATCCAGAAAACTCACATATTCAGGTCATGTTTAAATGTCCTTTTCTGTCCTTTAAAAAGGAGGATTAAAGCAAAAATGCTAAAGTGTCACGAGTTGATGCATCATGCATCACACATGTGTTTTCATTGATATAAATAGCAACAGGAGAAAAGCCTGCCACCCACAGGACACAGAACTAAGTATGCCAAGAATACCTGCTTTTCCCCTTCTGTGCCAATGAGATTACATTCCCCCTGCAAGCCTTAACGCTCATCTCGATTTATTGCTCAGATGTGATATTTTAGTTTGAATGTTCACGTCATACTTTTAAAATGTGGCCTGAATCCGCCTCCTTTATGAAGTCTTGTACTGGCCTGCATGCACATAAGAGCAACAACAAAGACTTCACATGCAGCACCGTGTTCACAGAGGTCAACGTGGAGACTGCATGTTAAAATGGATTTACAGTGACAGACGGCCAATCTATGAGCAGATGATTGTAAGAAGAGAGTCAAAACTTTATTGATGGCTTTGGATGGCGGTCTGGTTGCTCAGGAGATTTATGTGTGTAAGGAGTGAAGATCTGACCTGTACTTAAGTCAGGCCACATGTGGAAGTAGGGCTGGGCGATATGACCTTAAATCGGTATCTTAATTAATTTATTATTTGACTTCGATTTGATTCCGATCAATGAACGATTATTTTGTTTTTGGCCCTCATGGTTCACTGACACGTTCTCTACATTAAATATGCTCGACTGTTAAAGCTGGGTTCTGTTTTTTAATGACAGAGTGAATATCTGATGAACTATTTTCTGGTTATTTATTAAATATTTCAAAATGAATTCAAAGCATCGCTGAATGAAAACGACACAAAGTAGAAATGAACTTCTCGAAAACAGCGGAAAGTCAATCATGAGTCATCCCGTGCTCAGTGGTCTAATGCGTCCCACCTCACCATCTCAGACTTCGATGACACATGCTAGAACAACACCAAGTTCAGTTTTTAAATCCTTGCGAACATTTAGATGGGTGTTGTTATTTTTAGCACGACAAAGCACACAGCCACTGAAAGGCCTCCGAAAAACACCAGTCCATTGTCTGGGGGGAAAATGGGATCTACTGTACCTCAGGAGCTATAGCACCTACAGAGCTAACATGTTGCACATTTGAGATGGTGAAGTGGGGCAGATTTTTAACATTGGACCACTTGACATGGAATCACTTGAATACCTGTTTTTCTGATTTGACATCTTTCTGTTCTGTCGTCTTTACTGAAGACAAAATGTGTCCAAACAACGGACATTGCTTCCACGTCACGGATTGGACGTGTGGTCTAGTGAATCTGCCCTGACATGCTGTCATGCAACTGACAATACTTTTGTAACTGTGACCACCTGCGTGTCGGAGCCTCCACTACAGGAGGTCTTTCCAATAAATATGATTTTTTTCAGTAGTTAAGGTGGAGGGCACGTGTTGTGAAGAGCCTTAACTTTACACTGCATAGCATCCTCTTCCATCTCTGTGTAAGTGTGGAGTGAATGGCTAAGAGTGCAAAACTAGAAGAATGTTTAGTGTTGTAATTATCAAATGTTTACTTTACAAGCTGTTACGTTCCCCATGGAGGACTTCCTAGTTAGCTAACGAGAAACCTAGTTGGATCGCTCCTCATGTTGTCATATCGATCTCATGACGTCACACAGCTGACAAGCGAGAAGGTTTACTACCACTGCAGGCTACGGAAAACTTTTTTTTATTTTTATTTTTTATAAAGCAAACTCAGCTGTGGTTTGATCGTTTGTGCGATCCGACGAGGAGAAAAGCCCGGATTGTTCTTCTACAGAAATTAATCAGAGGACGAAAACCCAGAGAGGAGATGTGTTTTGATGCTACATTCGACGTACCGCTGTCACTTAGAGGAACAAAAAAACATACTTCTCCTCATCCTGCCGTAACATGTTGTGTAAACTTGTCTTAACTAATATACCTGCCCCGGCTTCGATTATTGGAGGATTGATTTCTTGCTTTTCAATTCCCAAACTGCAGCATGAACAAGCTGCCACATTGGAAATACATAAAGCTGTCCGACATTTATCCTGCTGGTTTAAGAAGAAGGATTCTCTGCTTAATATTATGTGAACATCACATATGTGAAGGGTTATTGTTCGGGTTTTAGTGGTTGTCAGGTCTTCAGCTCTTTCTGCCCTCGAGGCCTCCCTACCGGTCACGTGACTGAAAGCAATGAATTAGCTTACCGAGGGAGTAGCACCAGTTAGCCTGGAGCCAGTGCAGAGGGCAAGACCTGCAGGTTAAAGAGATGAATGAAGAAGTTCAAGTGTAAAGTGTAGGACGCGGCTCAAGCTCGATCCAAGCTGGCACTTTTTATGTTTTTTGTTTTGTTTTATTCCCACTTTGATTTGGTGTTATGACCAGGGTCAGTGTGGGCCACGTAATAAGTCTGGGGGGGTTTGACCTGGCTGCTTTCTGTGATTCATGATAGAGTCAATAAGGTCTGACCTTGCTTCAAAGCAAAATGTTTTTACTGCGATGACTAATGCCTGATTTTTAGAATGTGATGTTTACAGTATAAAGCTATGAATGAAGCTGATAGAGGTGAGGACACTGAACGTTTGTTTTGTATGCAGTGTGACACAGTTAAAGCTAGTCTAAGCTTCCTTTAAGAAAGAAAGCTGTTTTTATGTTTTAAACCAGAAAGGTCTCATCTGGTCGGTCGTTTGTTTTGATCTCTTGTTTTTTTTTTTCCTGTCACAAATGTTTTACCGTCAGAGGTCGAAACTGCACAATTCCTCATGAAATAAATCGGATTGGTGGTAAAATATGAGAAATATGGGTTCAGTCTGTGGTGGGTCCTGAAGCTGTACCACTCTTTAAAAAGATGCACCAACTAGAGGGCGCTGTTGAGCGTGTTCCAGTCCGATCTGTTCAGTTGTAGCTGTCTGTCCGTGTGTCCTGGTCAGGTAACATCATACAGTTTTAAACCAACTCACATAATCTTTTCTCATTTTCTAAAGTATTCCTTTTTCGTTGTGTTTTGCTGTTCTGGCTTGAAATGTTGGCTCCACTGCTCAACACTGCCCCCACAATTTCTGGTGTTTTTGCACTGTGCAGTAATACCAGAGAGAGTGCAGAGTGCTGCTAGAAGTCTCTGTCTGTGTGTGTGTGTGTGTGTGTGTGTGTGTGTGTGTGTGTGTGTGTGTGTGTGTGTGTGTGTGTGTGTGTGTGTGTGTGTGTGTGTGTGTGTGTGTGTGTGTGTGTGTGTGTGTGTGTGTGTGTGTGTGTGTGTGTGTGTGTGTGTGTGTGTGTGTGTGTGTGTGTGTGTGTGTGTGTGTGTGTGTGTGTGTGTGTGTGTGTGTGTGTGTGTGTGTGTGTGTGTGTGTGTGTGTGTGTCGGGCCTCGAGCATAAATGAGCCTTAAAAGTGACGCTAATTTGGTGCAGCTGACCCGAATGCGTCTTGATAACAGGAGCCAGTGTGATGATGAAGGCATGGTGATGTAAAAGGAAAGACCTCGGCTTCAGTTGATTGTTGACTAGAATAACTTCTGGCAGAAATGTGCACGCCTTCAATGACATGCGTGGCTAAACAGAAAGCCAAGTAAACCAAATTCCCAAACACCATAAATTGTCACGTTGAAAAATGGTATTCTGCGGAGAACAACACGCACAGTTTGAATCATCAATCGTGCATCATCAATCAACGGGAGTAAAAAAAAAAAAAACAGCAAGACAGCTTCTGAGTTGCAGAAAGCATCACAACATGTGCACGTGAGTCATCCTATTATTAGCATGTGAGTAAGAACATATGTGGCACATGCCAACAGGACTCTACAGGCACAAAGATCACCGCTCATGTAAAGTGCTGCTGGCAGCTCCAGGATGGCAGGAAGTCGTATTTTCCTGGCAGGGTTTAGTTCACAGAAGCCTCCGAGGCGAGCGACTGATGCCAACGCGGAGACATCCTTACTGAACATGTTAGTGGGTGAAGCAACACGCACAATGCTGTCACCATATGTCATGGTGTGGTGACGAAACAAATACTTTCAGCAGCCATAGAACGTGTTGAAGTGTTTCTATACCTTCTCCTCAACCTCCAGTGTTCAGACTTTTGAGCCTTCTGTCACTTTGGATTCTTCAGCCAACAGAGCTTTGCACACTTGCATGTAATGGCATTAATAATTGTTGAAGAATCTTTATGTTGAAGTTCTCCATTTTATTATTGTACTCCATATTTGTTGGCATTTTTTGGGAGATTCTCAGAGTAGTGTCAAGTTTTTTCGATTCTCTCAAATCTATTTCCTGTTTGGCTCCAGAAAAAGTGCAAGCTAGCAGAGCCTGTCGAAGCACAAAGACAACTGCTGGCAGTAAAATGTTTTCAGTGCAGCTTTTATGGAGTTTAATTGATCAAACTGGACTGTATATGGAGAAACTATGTTTGCACTGTTAATATATTTTATATTTTTTAGTTGTTTTTTTAATCAAAAACCATTAGAGGCAGTTACCATTAAATAAGATATATTGATTTATTTATTATATAATATTGTTTATTTTTAATATGTGAAGGAATAATAAAATACTAATAATAATAATAATGAAAGAAAATAATCAAGAATAATAACAAAATAAGAACAACTGTTTTTGTTATGAAATAAATAACCAAATAAATATTTAAACAGTTTAACATGTCCCAAAAGGAGTAGTAAGAAGAACTATTAATTACTACCCATTTTCCATTCTCAGTCTTAATCACATATTACTGCCCTTTCAATTTATTACATAAATAAAGTTTAGACTGTTTCCTTGACTCTTCTTTATACCCGTTTAGTCATCACTAAAATGTTATTTATTACTTTGTAATGTGCATTGCAGTTTTGATGAAAAGGTGTCGACCCTGGATCTGACTCACATTCACTTCCAGTGCTGATCGTACTGTTTCACAAATGACGGCAACATTCATCTGAACGACACGAGTGACTCCTCCTCCTGTCCGTCTGTGTTCATCGACTTGAAGACAACAGTGCGCTTGTCGTGGCCTCATGTGTTTCATGTGTGTTGTATTATTATCTCCTTAACTTTTCATTAAAGACGCTTCTCTTATTCTGAAGGAGATCAGGAAGGCGATGCTTCCATCTGGGTCATTACACTCAGTTTGGAACTTTTGGAAGTGTCCCACATTATTTCGACCACAGTCTGATTTTACACTTCTGCAACATGCTTATTAGAGTCACATCAGTCTGATCAACTAACCAAGAGGCCACACCGGCTGTGATGTCACTAACACGGGTGTGTAAAGGCAGTGTAGTTCTTTTACATTCTCAGGTAGCAGACAGAAGCTTCACTCTTCTTTAATCGTGCTCTGTGTGACTCCGAAGATAGTTGACTCTTCCAGTTGCATCAATTTGCACACTGAGAGGAAATCTTTGCTCTTCTCGAAACAAATCTACATGACTTTGACTTATTACCACACAATGATCCAAAACAGAGAAATGAGTGTATTGACTGGATCTATTAGGCCTGTCACAGTTTTATGAGCAGCCATGTAACATCCAGTGAGTCACCAGCGCTCGGCAGTCATCTGTTGTTTGTCCTATCTTGATCATAAATGTTCCTTTTATTTAAAATCATTTCAGGATTTCATTTTCTAGGTTACGTAACCTGTTTTGTTTTTTTTCCCCGCACAGATAACAGAACTGATGTGGTCGGCTTATTTTGTTTTCATCCTAAATGAACTGAGTAGCTGTCAGAAACATCGAGATTTATTTAGTGTTTAAAAAAAAAAAAAAAAAAAAAGTCCATCCGCCCTCTTTGAAAGGAACAGTTATTTTTGCACCCAGTGAACAGAAACTGGGACAGGAGAGGAAAAAAAAGGACCTTCACATCTAACATTAAGTGGGTCACCTTGAGTGGAGCGCTCGACTACGTGGTCCTATCAGGAGCCAGAGAGAGAGAGAGAGAGAGAGAGAGAGGGGCCACACGTTTCCTGTCTGAATGATAACGTTGTCATCTTCGCCCTGATAAATGGAGGCTATTTTAAGACTGTGATTGTGAGGCGTTGTGAAACAGACGTCAGCTCCGTCACACCTGTTGATGTTGTCGTCTGTAACTGTGCTTTTTACTCACATTGTCATTCAAATAACAAATATAAAGCACCACCATGTAATGCTGCTACAGAGAGGAACAAATTATGTATTTTTAGAGACCAACTAAAAAGTTAGCATCACGCGGGGTCTTTCTAAAAAAAAAAACACCAACTGATTATGCATCACATTTTGGATCAGTGCAGAAATGTCAGTACTGAAACGTTGCCATCGTGTTTGTGTCAATTAGACAGAATTTGCTTGACACTCTTGGTAATTAAAAACAAAACTTCACTCAAGCATGCCTCAGACTTTTTTTTTTGTTTCATTACCATTGTTTAGACAGGGATCAGTATTTATAGATTTTTTTACTAGAATCGGCGAGCGAGTGTCTCGACAGTCATTAAAGAACCTGCAGGACGCCTTCCTGCAGCTGCTGCCATGCCAGCATTAAAGTCAGAAGAAAGACGAGTGTAAGTAAATCGTTTTGTATCAAAGATCACAATCGGTTTTAAAATCATCTCTGTTGGACTTACGCTTGCATGCGAGTCTTCCTGCAGGGTAAACATCAGCTGGGTCGGCAGCTTTAAGATGTTCAGAGATAACCCAGCGTGAGCGTATGAGTGAAATATCGGGTTTTCTAAAAGTTCAATAACATGATGTGTTGTCAAGCTAAGCAGCATGCTTTGTTAGTTGAAGGTGGCTTGTGCAGTTATATCTCATTATGTTCCTTTTTGTTGACTTTTGAGAAAGAACTCTTTAAATGAAAATGCTGTTTTGTCCTCGTTCTGAGGCTGTACTCCTCCTCGCACCAGCCGTGGGTTCAAATCCGTTCTCCCACTCTCTCCTCCCAACATGTCCCGTGTCTCTTGGGCTTCCCTTTATTGAAATGAAGACAGTAACTCTTTGCAGTTTAGTTAGTTAGTGAGTGAATGAACTGGATTGCTTGCTCTACAGACATGATTTCCCAAAGGGGTTTGTCTTGTCCTGTGACTTCAGGGGTCTTCTTGTTGCTGTCACGTCTCTCTAAATGAGCTGAACTGCTGCTTCATCAACCTGCTGTCTCACTGGGCCATTAAAGGGAGTGCTGTGAAAATGTCTTAAGAGGTCTACAGGGGAAAAGTTTCAGCAGGAAAAAAAAAAAAGTGCAGTCTCATTTTTGAGGTAATTTCCCCGCTCACCCTGACTGAGCTCTTCGTCGTCCTTCATCATCCCACAGATCCACCAGGCTGTTATTAACAACTCTCACAGCCAAGCATGTCTGAGCTCTTTATTTGGACAGTGAGAGACATAACTGAGGAGCTTGGCAATTTGATCATGTCGTGCTCCGTGCAGAGAGGAAGTCTTTGACGCTGACTTGATGCCCTGAGTGCAGGCTCTGTGTTTAAAGTTCGTCAGCATCCTCATCAAAGCGGATAAAAAGTTTACGAGCGTGATGCACGACAGGGAACGCTGCACAGCAGTGGTATGACTGCATCCCCCCTCTGACTAATTGTCTCTTTGAAAAACACTCGAGATGACTCCTTAATCAAGGTTGTGAACAATGAATAACTCAGTAATGAATTAAACGCCGTTTGTCATCTCCGGTGGGCGACATCGACAAAGTCTGAAAACAGATCCCGACTTCACAGCAAACTTCTCTCTGACGTTATCGACCAATCAGCTCCTGCATCAGCATCAGATGTGTTTTGTTAAATGTGTCTACTAAAGCCAGATTTTTATTTGAGCCTGTTACAAAGATCACATTTAAGGCAAAAATAAATGAGAGATAATAATTTGACCAGTATTGTCAACGACCTACTTAACCTTCTATCTCCTTTATGTATCATTATCAGCAACTTCAAAATCATTCACTTAAAGCGAAATATGGTACGCAATTTTTTTTTTTAATTTAAATTTGTTCTCATTTGAAATTCTATGATTCTTTTATCAGACGCTTTTATCCAAAGTGATCAGTACATCACAAGCAAGAAGGGAGGAAACCGTGTCAGTCAGTGTAAACAAACAGCTTTAAGTCTGATTGGACACACAGCACAAGCACTTTATTTTAAAGTGAATAAATCGTCATCAACAGATGATCGTCATCGTCATCATCTAAACCAGCGTCATCATCATTATCATCATCATCATCATCATCATCACCATCTACACCAGCATCATCATCATCATTATCATCATCATCATCATCACCATCTAAACCAGCATCATCATCATCCTCATCATCATCACCATCTAAACCAGCGTCATCATCATCATTATCATCATCATCATCATCATCACCATCTAAACCAGCATCATCATCATCCTCATCAACATTATCATCATCACCATCTAAACCAGCATCATCATCATCCTCATCATCATCACCATCTAAACCAGCGTCATCATCATCATTATCATCATCATCATCATCATCACCATCTAAACCAGCATCATCATCATCCTCATCAACATTATCATCATCACCATCTAAACCAGCATCATCATCATCCTCATCATCATCACCATCTAAACCAGCGTCATCATCATCATTATCATCATCATCATCATCATCATCATCATCATCACCATCTAAACCAGCATCATCATCATCATTATCATCATCATCATCCTCATCATCATCACCATCTAAACCAGCATCATCATCATCCTCATCAACATCACCATCATCATCATCATCACCATCTAAACCAGCGTCATCATCATCATCATTATCATCATCATCATCATCATCACCATCTAAACCAGCATCATCATCACCATCTAAACCAGCATCACCAGCATCATCATCACCATCTAAACCATCATCATCATCATCATCACCATCTAAACCATCATCATCATCATCATCATCATCATCACCACCATCTAAACCAGCATCATCATCATCTAAACCAGCATCATCACCACCATCTAAACCAGCATCATCATCATCTAAACCAGCATCATCACCACCATCTAAACCAGCATCATCATCATCACCATCAATACTCTGTTCTGTTTGTAGAACGTTTGTGTCCTGAGCTGTATCGACCAATCACGTGTCCGAGTGATAGAAGGCAGAATCCATTCCACCATGATGACCATCTGGCTCCTGTCAGTGGTTATTGTTATCATACAGGGATTTATTTATGTGCATTTACAGACACAGTATCTGTTTGAAAACAAAAATCAATCTGCCCAACGATATCGAATTAAGATCCTCCAGTGTTTTTTAAATGCAACAAGAATTGGCCAAACCAACTTCCATTCAGCAAACGTTTTTCATCTCTCGTGAACAGAGATACTTATTATTTACTTCTGCAAACTTAAGAGCTGTTCATTGAATCAAATGAAGATCAGTGTCAGTGGCTGGATCACTACTTCATTTAGAGTGCAGCCTCTGTGTAATTTACTTTTTATAGTTAAAGTGAGACGTGGTGATGGACCCTCCTCTGGATGGAAGACACAAAAATGATGCAGATACAGCTCAACTGCTGAATGTTGCTTTGTTTTTGTTTTTTTATCTAAACACACAGTTCACACTTGATTTCATGAAAAACAATGCAGAGCAATGAAAAGGAAGTCTGGAAGTTGTTAAAAGCTAACTCCTGGCTACAGCAGAGTCTGTAGGAGGTAACAGGCGTATATCGCTGTCCGTCTTTAATTAACTATATTTTAGTTCTCCAGTTCTTTTTGACTGAAGGCTACAGGCTTTTCTCTCTGCATCCTGGTCATTAAAGGGACACGTCACCCGTTGAAACATATATCTGTAACGACATTGTGTTGTATGTTTAGTTCAAATGTGAAATCATTTTTGACGTTAGTTAAATAGATACTTTATTGATCCCGAGGGAAATTCAAGGTTGGGACCTTTGTGACCGAGAAAAGGCAGAAGGTGTCTTTTTGGCTCATGTGGATGAAAGACAACAACTCCCAGAATGCACAGCACCGCTGGCCACTCCTGCTGAATTAGAGGATTACACGGTGCATTCACATCACGTCGGAAAAATGAGTTTTGGAGTTGTAAAATGGACATGAAACACAAACAAACGAATGAGGTGCCCGACTTACCGACGTGACGTCAGAATCACCGTCTAACATGTTTCGTTAATGTTAACGTACTTTTCACATTTCACTGATCTTCCAGCTTTTTAATGATACAAAACTTAATGCACATGGGTGAATTATCCCTTTAAGTTATAGACCGCTCCTTAAGGGACCCTTACTATGCAAGGTGTCCAGAGGTGGTCTTTGAAACTGTCCCGTCTCAAGGCGGTGGGAGAGCGACTGCATGTTGATGGTAAATATTATTTTCCCAGCTCACTTTCCCTCCCACACAAACAAGCCTCCCAGTCCATCGCCACACGGGAATTCCTAAAGAGCTGAAAACAAAATGTTACACAAAGAGCAGCTGATGTTCTGCACTGATCCGTCCAACATGAACACTCACACACACACACGTATAATAAAACACTGCTGAACCTTTAAGAACAAAGCAGAGATCAGCGGGACGTTAATTCTACACTCTCGTGTTTTCATCCTGACTCAAACTCTTTCTGCGGTCGGTGTTTGAAGCAGAAATAAAATGAACCCACTTAAAATGTTGGATGAGATGTTCGGGGAACTGGAGCAAATAATTCTGTTTGGTTGGTACTTTGGCATGTTATTTGTGAAGTTGAGGGGGAATTTGGTGATTTATACTCATTACAGCTCGAAGGAGCACACAGGGGGGCGTGGCCTGATTCAAGGCTGCTCACAACCAAGATGTGATCAGGCAACGTTTCTGTCAGATCTCCAGTCTCGGTACGATCAGAACTACACATGACAGGTGTGTGATCTCGAGCTCTCCCCAAACCCTCTCATGTGTACGTATGGAGGACTTTATCTGTCCTCATGTGACCGCTTGGCGTGTGCCTTCAAATCGTCACCATGTTGAGATAAAAAAAGCAGCAGGCCATCTGTCCCACTCGCACCTCTCACCCTCAAGGCCAATTAAACGGACGAGTTACAGTTTGAGACTGTGTGAGGAGGGAGAACACGCGAACTCTGCAGAAAGCCCCCCCCTGCCCTGGTGGGATTCGAACCAGGTACTGTACCGTCTCGCTGTGAGGCGACAGTGACTTGTGAAGTTTAGCTGTTGGAAAAATAATCCACACAAATAAAAGCAGCAGATAGATGTTCGTTCAGTGTAACACTGGAGGCATCCAGCGATCCAAATCCATCCAGAGACCTTCACCAACATTATCTCAGACACACAGACTTAGTTAAAGCTTTATTATTGTTTTGATGTGGATTTATGTTTATGTGAACCAGCTCTTGTGACTTCCTGGGATATTTTCATCACAGGGAGGATCAAGTGCACAGGCTCATATTTACAGTACAGGCCAGTGAAGGTGTACCATGGCTGCCATCGTGGTTTAATTCACCTTTGTTAGTGGAACAATATTTAGACATGTCACAGTGTGTGTGTGAGTGTGTGTACAGTGCAGTGATGCTCATGTAGCTGACCCCGTGGTGAGTCATCTTGTGTTCCTCGGCGCTGGGAGGAGGGCTCGCTGCTCGCTGCCATCCATGTTGGAGGGTGCGATGCCGCCTTTGGCTCTGTGAAGTGGAGCACAGCTCTGAGCCATGGGCAGAAATACCAGGCCTAAGTAGGACATGTCGAGAAACGGGGCTAGTGCCGGGGCGCCGTCTCTCCCAGAGAACTTAATGATATAAAGTCAGGATGTAAAGTGTCAGAAACAGTGACTCAGAGGTGATCAGGTCTGAATGTCTTTGTTCACATCTACGTGACACCAGATGCCAAGAAGACGTTTTTGCAATTTTATTCTCAAAGCTGGAAGACGTTTTCAAGGTGCCTCTGATCTATTTCCATCAGACAGTCTACCAGCTGAGGTTTATACCTGACCCATTATTTTGAAGCATAGTCTGCTTGTGCGGGATATCTATGTGATTGGATTCTGTTTTAGCAGATAAGGCTTTCTGTTATTTCACTATTTGTACTTTTATAAATGCTGGATAGAGCGTTTTATGTTTATTTGAAGTTTTCCCAGATTCACAGAGACTCTTACGACGTCTTAAACCGTCCAAAAGTTTTGCAAAGCCACTGCACAGAGAACTATGAAAACAAGGGCTGTCAGTGTTAGCGCTTTAAGAGCAACGAGATTAAAGTCAGCCATGAGAACGTTTTTTAAGATCCTATTCTTCGCTTTGCTATGGTCACTTTCACTCACTGCAGTGTCTTCCTGCAGTGACAGTCCCGCCCCTCACCCTGCTCAGCCTTTCATTGGCTCCGTCATTATCATCCTGTGATAATGACTCTTAATATTTACCTTTTCAATCTGTAGCCAATCCCTTCTTCTGCCGTTCAGATAATCCTCTACATTATGATCTAATTACTTCCTTTCAAAATAAAAGATGATAATTAAAAAGTACTGAACAGCTCACTGTTTGTGGGAAAGGAGGTGGAGTTGCAGTTTGAACTTAACATCGAACAGCAGAATGAAATTATTATTTACATTTATTTTACACATTTATTTTTGTCCTTTTGCCAACTTCATCCATGTGTCCTCTATGTTTACAGTGTTGACTCTGTATTCTTCTGTGTTTAACATCTGGGTGTCTTTCAATGAATGACCTGATTTTTGTTTTTGTCTTCAATATATTTTAGCCCTTTAACAACCTGAGCATGAACTAAAGAGGGAAAAAAAAAAAGGTCTCCTCCAAAAGCCTTTTCTCTTCTCGCTTTTGTCCGACCACGTTTTTATTTCTTAATACATGCAGCTCCTTTTCAGATCAGCTAAAGTCAGCTTGACTCTCGTTTGAGACATTTTGTTCTTTAAAAGTGTAAACACAGACGATGTCAACAAATCCCACTGTGAACTTTTAGTCCAGGTTTGAGTAAGTATCCACTTTTAATCCACTGCTGGCAGAATCTCTAGTAAAAGCAACAACAGTCAAAGTTTTACGAGTGTGAGTTCCTCTCCGCTGTCATGATGTTAAGAAAAATAAAGCGGGCAGTTCTTCACGTTCTGTTTTGTGCTTTTATTACAGGATACAAATGAAATTGTGGCGATTAAGAAATTCAAGGACAGTGAAGGTAAGGCGACGTCGCTCCTCCTTTTCAGAACCGTTTGGATGATATGATACAGATCGTAATCTTCAGCTCTGTCAGGGTCACTGTGTGTGAATGCGACCATGACTCCACCTCTGTCTTGACCTTTGTGCAGAAAATGAGGAGGTCAAAGAAACGACGCTCCGGGAGCTTAAGATGCTCCGGACCCTCAAACAGGAGAACATCGTGGAGCTAAAGGAAGCCTTCCGCAGACGAGGGAAGCTTTATCTGGTGTTTGAGTATGTGGAGAAGGTCGGTATCTTTTTAAGGAGGTAGACGATAATCACTTCTGAACCTTCCTGTCCTCCAGTGTGGCAGCCATCTTTTTTTTTTTTCCGTCCCTCAGAATATGCTGGAGCTGCTGGAGGAGCTACCAAACGGTGTGCCGACTGACAAAGCTCGCAGCTACATCTACCAGTTAATCAGAGCCATCCATTGGTGCCATAAGCATGACATCGTTCACAGGGGTGAGTGATGATGACTTCTTCCTGTACCAGGATAAACAATAAATAACATGCAGAGAAGAGTCTGCAGCCTTACGCCCATGTATTGTGCCCATGCATGCAGCTGTTAGCGTGTTTGTATTCAAGTGAGGTGTGATCGGGCGCATTGACCGACGAACACCTGACTTAAAGTCAATAATGCAGCTTTTTTTAGAAACCCAATTTTCAGGCAATAACATTTAAAAGTTCTTAAACGTACGACTCTGTTCTCTCTTTATGTGTTTAAAAGAGACTGAAATCTTCCAACAGTATCAGGTGATGATGCTCTGCTGCTCGTGCAGCTTCTCCTCTAAAGCTCAGAGCTTTTAGTTGCAGTAAAGTTTTCTGCAGCGTGACTGCAACGTGGCGTTACAACATTTCACGGAGTGGTCTAATGTTCTCTGGCTCGACATGGGAACTTTGATGAGCCTGAGTTGCACCCGAGTCTGAACCATAAAGTACTTAGAATGAAGAGCAAGGCGCCGGCTGCAGGTGCACCGTGTTTTTGAAGGTCAGTTGAAGGAACAACGTGTGAAAAATTCAAACTGGTAGCTTCAGTATCATTGATAAATAGCCGTAACGCTACCACTTGAGCCCACATCATGTCTCATTCAATGAACAAAAACGGGTTTGGCGTTCCCTCAATGGACTTAATGTGCAGTTTAGACAATGATTTCTGATTGTTTGTCTCGAGACCTTATCTGCTGAGCGAGTGTCTTTAAATGCTCTCCTCCATTGTTCACTCGATGTGAGCTCTGGGGCAGATCAGTGGCAGCTGAGCAGGAAACCAGATGGTCCATGTGAGCTTCTGGCAAAGTGATGCAACAGAGCGGGCATCCAAATGGCCTGTGGAAAAGCCAGGCTCACATATGGGTTAGGGGATATAATGTATTAGCTGTGTTTTTTTATTCTCAATCTGGGAATGCTTTCGTTCTATGTATTTCATCTTGGTGTGCTGCCGTTTTTTTTTAAATAAAATTAGAGGAAATGTAGAACATTGAAATGTTCTGAATGAGAGCGATGACGGTTTGATGATGTAACGACGATGCCCCCTCATCAGCTTATGTGGTGTCTTACTCCCCATCTGTCTTCTTCCTCCTCAGATATAAAGCCAGAAAACCTTCTCATCAGCTCCGATGACGTCCTCAAGTTATGTGACTTTGGTGAGCAGATCTATCAGACACACTCGCACTTTAAGAGCTGCAAGGAAGGTGGCCAAACGGTCCAAGCTGTGATGTAAAAGGAGTATTTTCAACTGAGACTATATTTGGCTGGATCCAGTGTTTCAGAGGGGCAGCAGGCAGGCTTCATCCGGTTCTGTAAATCTGCGGCAGTCCCTCCTCCCCGGTCTCAGCAGGCGGATGCTGTGCATTCTTCCCCTCATCTCAATTAATGAAACGTGTTTCAAAACACAGAGCTAATCACGCTTTGATTCAAGCTGGTAGCGCCACAACAAAACGGAAAAATGCAGCATCGCCAGCATCATGTAGGCAATCTGGAGTGAGAGACGGTAGACCTGCTGTTTGCTCTGTGTCAGCCAAAGGCACCGAGAGAACAAACATAGGCTCAGCACACTCCGCTCTCAAGGTTTACGTTCGACACTTCGTTGCACTTTTAATTTCATCCAGTGTTTTGATTTCCAATGGCATTTAGAGAAACACCCTACATCAAGAGGAAAAGCTAACAGCTGCGTCAAAACATTTCATCAGAGGGTTGAAATCCGCTCTGAACCAGACAAGACGCGCGCCTCCGACTTCTTTGTTTTTTATTTGTTATATTTATTTGTTTTAGTATGGGCCTTATGTTCATGATATATGAAAGAAATATTTTTACATTTTAGTGAGAATGCTCAGAAGAGTTTCCCCTCTATCATGTCTGCAGTAACTTTGGAGCCCTAGACAGCGTTTAGCTTAGCTTAGCTTAGCTCAACAAGACAAGACGGGTAGGTTGCTTTGCTCATCATTCAATAATTAATATACTAACAATGGACAGGTGCTGGTAGGCAGATTTTCTTATGTTAATGATATGTTGAGTTTGGCTACCTTCCTGTGTGATATTTTTGATTATATTTAACTTAGCATCATTTCATTTTACTTATTTAACTCTACAAGGAAGCACATGACTTCTTTGTTCCATGAACACTGTGGAAGAATCTCTGTAACGTTATCGCCACTCATTCGCCTACAAGCTGAACACAGCTGCACCAAATGATGTTTGTCACAGGCCAGATGCAAATAAACGACAGTCTAACAGACGGTAAACAACAAGATAGCACGGGATAGCAGGATGTGATTGTGAATAGTTTGAGTGTAGATACAGCATGTAGTGCAACAAACGGCACAGTGTGAAGAAGTCGGGTACTGAATAAGTAAAACCATTGTTGTGAATGAGACTGGTTGAAAGTGTCAGAGTTGCGTGGTCCCTTCAAATGTCCTTTGGAGAAGAAAAAGAGTGCATAAATATTAACTACTGTAAGTGTGTGTGGATTACAACTCACATTCACAAGGTTCAAGCTGGAGCTGCGCTTCGACTTCCTGCTTCTCGTTTGAGTCTGAGAAGAGGCTTTTACATCTGAGCTGGACTCGCCTGATGTTGAACCTGCATGCCTCCTCACAAAGCTAACAAACTCTGTGTGTCATGGAGCCCTGAGGTTCCTCTCTCGTGGCTGCTTGTTGTCGACCACACGCAGACTCAAACACTGATGTGGTCTTATCTACAAGTCCAACTTCGGTCTGCGTCCTTCAAACCTTCTGACCCTCATCAGTCTCAGCGACTCTCGTTAGATGCTTTTAAATGTCGAGGCAGACACATCTGGCTGCAGATGTTCTCCCTGATCCTGACAAACATTTGCAGTTTAAATTTGTTATTTGTGTCTTTAAATATCCAACTTTGTTTTTTGTTTAGTTTTTTCTGTGCAGTATTTGTTTGTATTTGTTTGTGTGGTGCACGTTGAGTTCCTGTCCTGCTTAAATAAAGAAACAAGAAAGGTGCAGCTGTGATCATTGTCCAGAGGAGAGTGTTGCTTTATCTCGACTCTACAGAATTATTGTCCGCATTTTGTTGATGATCTCTTATTACTTTTAAAATAATTAATAATTAATAATATATATTTTTTTTACTTTTGCACGTTTATTTTGTCCTGGTGAAGACAGGCAGCAGCCGTGCAAACATAATACAAAATGCATGACTATAACATGTTTCACAGACAGGTAATAGCAAACAGTCAAACATTTATCAGGCAGAATATTTACAGACAGATGTGTCTGACTAAATCATCCAATGAGAGCACTTCTTTTAGCTTCAGGTCCGAGTAAAGGGAGGCGCAAACATAAACACCTTCTGCTGTCTCTTTTGCTTTAATTAAATTGCAAACAGACGTCCAACTTGAAGCAAAAAGACCTGCAAAGTTAACATCTACATCAGGTCTCTGGGATTAGGAAAGAGGTTTTCAGTTTTTAACCTAAACGTAATCATTTCATCTTCTTAGATGAGATATAAAGCCCATAAAATTACATTACATTTTTCCATTTGTCGTGTTTATCGAACAATATCTAGAATTTATGTAACAGCAAACTTAAGTGTCAGTGCAACCACAGGACTCGTTGCAGCTTTTTGCAAACTCCACCACTTTCTAAGTTCCACCTCTGGTTCATAACGAGTGTCTGCAGAGGAGCCTTTTTGTAGGTGTTTCAGCATTTGGAGCCCATCACGAAGCTCCTCATTATAACATTATTGCTTCCTCCTCTTCTGTTCCCAGGCTTTGCACGAAATCTCTCTGAGGGGACCGATGCCAATTACACCGAGTATGTGGCCACTAGATGGTATCGCTCTCCGGAGCTCCTGCTCGGGTTCGTCTGCTATTTTTTACCCTGTCTGGGAGCTCGTACTGTACACTACGCTGACATGGACTTTTAGTACCTTCTCTCATGCCGGGCCTCAACTGACCCCTCTCGTTTTTTGTTTCCAGCGCTCCGTACGGGAAGGCGGTGGACATGTGGTCAGTCGGCTGCATCTTAGGAGAGCTGAGTGACGGGCAGCCTCTGTTTCCAGGAGAGAGTGAGATCGACCAGCTCTTCACCATCCAGAAGGTGTTGGGACCCCTCCCGCCAGAGCAGATGAAGCTGTTCTACAACAACCCGCGGTTCCACGGGCTGAGGGTAAGGAGAGGGCGCTGCCTAAACTCACGCTCTTCGACAACTTACCGTCTGTCCTGAAGAAAAACTGCACATTTCCCTCACTTTATCTGAAACCACCTTTATTTATCCTCTTTTCAACCCTGAGATAACAACAACAAAAAAGAGCTTTTAAAGAGGTCTCCGATGTTCAGACATGATTTCATCCGTCTTTAAATCCAAACATCAATGTTGTTGCTAACTGATTCTCTTTACCCAGACCATCTCCACGATGCTCTCTGCTGACCCCTACTGTCTGGGATACATTCATAACTGAGCCTTCATTTTCTTCCATCACTCTCAGCTTGATCCTGTTCTCCCTCCTCTTATTTATTCTCTCTCTCTCTCTCTCTCTCTCGCTCGCTCGCTCGCTCTCTCTCTGCTTGTTTTTTTTGTTGATCTGGCTGAGTTTGCTTTGCCGTGACTGATTGGCTCACAATGAGTCATCGTGTATCATGTACCCTGTATGCTCTGTGAGGGGAGGCAGTGATAAGCCTGCTGTGGCAGGCAGGCTGCTGGTACCACAGACCAGGGTCGTCCTCCTCCCCCCCTGCCTGCCCACGCCTCAGGATGCAGATACTACTTTGTTAATTGCTCCTATTGTTAATACCTGACAGTGAATGCCCACTGATCAGGTCCCTGTTTGTGTATGCTACTTTTGTTTTCATGTAGGACACAGGAAGAAATAATCATTGGCTCATTCGCTGTTGTAAAATTTTGGTTTCTACTGCGCCTCGAAATTTGTGGTCACGCCTAATTTCCAGTCATTTCTCCCAGAGTGCAGCGCTCTCTTCATTAAGACATTTCTATTTCAGCTGGAATTAAAATGAGAGCATCACCCTGCCACGAAACTTGACTGATCACTGAACGCGTCTGTTTAGGCCTCTCTCTCTCTCTCTCTCTCTCTCTCTCTCTCTCTCTGTCTCTCTCTCTCTCTCTCTCTCTCTCTCTCTCTCTCTCTCTCTGTCTCTGTCTCTCTCTCTCTCTCTCTCTCTCTCTCTCTCTCTCTCTCTCTCTGTCTCTCCCTCTCCCTCTCCCTCGCTCTCTCTCCCCGGGTCGGGTTTTTTTTTAATTACAGAGGAAGAACATGAGAAACGAGATTGGTGTCTGAGAGAAGCACACACACACACACACACACACACACACACACACACACACACAGATTGAAATATTAACGCATGAGAGCGGTAAAAAAAACACTTGTGAGCGAGCGCAGGATGTTTGATGTTTTATCACATTGGCCACCTACAGCGTGCTTTCTGCAAAGCTTGGACATGTGTGATGGAAGAAGAACAGCTTCTGGACTCTTTTTTTTTTTTCTTATCTTTGCAAATGGCAGATTCAGAGAGAGGTTGACACGTAAAGATTGCATGAGGAAAAATGCACATACAACTCTGCTCCTGTCAGATATGAAAGTGGTGCGAAAAGTGTGAGAGGATTAAAAAAAAAAAAATAGCAACGTTAAAAGACAAATATCATCAAATGTCTAAAAAAGAAATTTACTTCTTGATCTTCATCTCTCTGATTCGTCCAGTCAGATTTTCTTCCGCTCAAACTATACTCATTTTTCCATCTTATAATGTTTTCAGAGTCATTGTAATAGAACAACTTTCAACCGGCAAAATGAGAGAAGATGAGAGAGTGTGAATGATTCTGTTTTTCTTCCTGTAACGCTGTTCTCATCGTCCTCCTCATCGTCTCATGTGTCGCAGCTTTACTGGTGAACAAAGTCGTCCAGGTTATGTCTCAGGCCTTTGCTTACAAATAAATAAATCCGTCTTACACACCAGCAGGCTGTAGACGCGAGCAGAGTTGTCTCCTGTGATATTACTGTACCTTGACGGTCGACGTGTTTTTGTGACTCCTCACACAACACTTCTCCTCTGCTTGTCAACAAACGCACGTTGTCTGTGAGGGGGAGGCTGAACAGCACTGTGTGTTTTACAACAGTGCAGTTGCACCCAGAGACCTTCAGTCGGTGCCAAAGAACACCCAACCAAATCCTTTCATGATGTTGCTTTAACTCTTCACTTTAGCTTTGTTTTTTTTTTTTAGTTTAAACGTCAGGCTAGTGAGGAAAACCAACACTGTCATGAAAGCTTGCTTTTAATCGTCGGCTAATTCCACACGATGCACCAACCCTACCTCCATGATCTGCCTCCTACTCGGTTTTCATCAGGTCCATACTGTTTAATACAAATCACAAAACAATGTTTGATAGTCTTAAAGAGTATTAAAGCTTTAAAGATCTACAGACGTATTTTCACTGCGAGAAAAACAGACAGCACAGCCTAAAATCACTTCCTGTATTACTTTTCATCATATCGTTTCTAATGTTTTGATTAGTGTGTGTGGAAATAAGAGGTGGAAGACATACAACATGTAAAACGTCAGCAGTGCAACAGATCGGGTGGCTGTGGCTCAGTTAGGTGGAGTCGTCGTCCCCCAATCGGAAAGGTTATGGGTTCGATCCCCAGCTCCTGCGAGCAGCATGTCCGATGTGTCCTTGTCCACCTAACCCCAAATTGCTCCTGTGAATGGGAGTAGTTACTGGAAAGCCATCGGTGTGAAAACACTGTACAAGCTCAAGTCCATTTACCGTCTTCCAGGATGAAAAATTCCCATGGACCGCTCTCACTTGATAAACTCCACACAGACTGACTTAACAAAGTTCTGTTGGTTTCATTTGCAAAAAAAAAAAAGATTTAGAGACACATACTCAAAGTACAGGTGACTGATTAATCTCCACATTTTTATTATTATTTAATCGTTTCTCACTTGGACATTTCATGACACCATGTTTGGCTGTACTCTAATCCGCTGACTGTTTCTCATGTTCTCAAGTTCCCTGCTGTGAACCACCCCCAAACTCTGGAGCGAAGATACCTGGGAATCATTGGTGGAGGCCTGCTGGACCTGCTGAAGGTACTGGATCACAGGTTTGACAAGGCTGCCAACACTTTTCTGAAGCAGAAATGTTCTTACCAGGTTCAGAGGTTTTTACACGTTTGGGATCAAAAGATACGTCGTCACCAGAGGACACCATTTTGCACAAACTCGACGTGATAATCGCATCATTATCGGCGTGTTTACGTCGTGACTGAGCGATGCCTCTTCACTGCTTCAGCATCTCTGGGCTCACATCCCGGTTCCAGCACTGCTGTTATTGCTGCGTCTGCACTGTAAACAGGAGCTCCATGTCAAGAATGTGGGCTGTGCTTGTGCACTTGCGCTTTTCCCTGCAGATAATGACTCACTGCTAAAACATAATGTCATCTCAGGACTAAATTCTGCAAGGACAGACATCTCTCTCGTTACTTCTCAGGCCTGTTGAGTCAAGTTCAGATATTATTAAACATAAATGCATGATAAATGGTCATGCGAGGATGTCTGTTTAATACGTTCTGTTGCTGCTGAGGAAAATGCAGCTTTCTGTGGTTATCTGCAGTCCACATTGTGTACAGAGCTCATTAAAGTCCACACGTACACGGTATTATACGTTTTTATGCGAGCGAGCAAAAAAGCAAATGTCACACATCATATTTCACATCATTGTGTGGCTTGTTTTGTGACAAGAAGACACAATTAAATGTAGCAGCAGCCTGACTTTTATGTTAATGGCGGTGACTCACAGTAGCATGACTGTTTCGGCTTGTTTGGGAGCTCTGGATGTTCAGGGTTTTTCCTCGACTCACCAGCTCCTTCTGTGGGGCTTTTTTCAGAACCTGCTTCTGCTGAACCCGACGGAGCGCTTTCTCACCGAGCAGAGCCTAAACCACCACGCCTTCCAGACCCTGCGCATGGTGGATCGGCCAGGCCCGCCCACACCTACACCTGTCCGCTCCTCCAAGAGGAAGCCTCACCATGGAGACAACACCACCCCCAGCAGGTCAGAACGGGAACTACAGCCAGCGGAAGCTTTACATGTTTTCTTCCTGTGATTCACACACAGCATTTTTTCATATATACTGTTTATGTAATTGTGGCTCATGTTGTCAGTCAACAGCCACCTGAGGAGTATTATCTGCATCATGTGCAGCAAGCACACAGACATTTCTACTCAGTTTGGTTCATTTGCATACAGTAGATAAAAGCTCCAGACTCAATCATGTATGAAACATTGATCAACAGAATTACTACAAATACAAATGCATGATTAAAGTGCAAATCTATATTACCAAATGCATTGCTCGTTTTTCAAAGTATTGTAGGTTAAAATCTGTCTAAAGTCTTTGACGTGCCAAAAATAAAAAGTCTTCTGAATCTTTGGAAACAAAGAATTCACTAAATGTTGATTCGTTAGTCGCCTCTTAATAACAGGCCGTTCAAAAGGCCCAAAATGTACGTTTGGAGAGCTACTCTTTTTTTCCACACTAGCCATATAGCCATTTTCCACTTTACTGAGCTTTACACATTTTAAACTCAGTAATGTGACCTCATCATATCGCAGGCTAACTATAAGTTAGATATGCTGAAAAGAGCATGTGGAACTGTCTTAATACCTCAATATCTCGGATTTGATTTTAACTAAGTCTGAAGGCTTATTATGCTCAAAAGTCTCTTATTTTTTGCATCAAGCTGAAAGTATGTGGATAGCATGTTGAGGTTTTTCTTTTCCTCTTTTTGCTCTTGCTCAGGAGCCACGGAGGAAAGAGCTCCGGAAGCCACCGCTCCAGCAGCAGAGAGTGCTCCAGTCTGCCTCGGCATGACGACGTCCTCCCCAACAATGACGGCTTCCTCAACGGAAACATGCCTGCCGCCATCAACCTCAGTCCCACGCTGCACCCCAAGAACTACCAGCCACAGATCTACAACCACTCCACCTCCTGCAACATGGACCTGGCCAGCAGCAACCTGCCTCATCTGCTCAGCCCAGGCGAAGCCAAGAGCAAGGCGGACTTTGAAATGAACCTCGGCTCCAAGGTTTCAGACGGACCAGGAGCCAAGTACCTAAAATCCAACTTCCGCTCGCAGCAGAACCGCCATTCTTTTGTAGAGGGAAAGACCAACACGCTTCAGTCAGGGGAAAAACACAGTCGACACAACTACATGGAGTCTCACAGCTCAAACCCCTCCAAGTTTAGCTACCTGAACTTGTCTAAAAGCTACGGCACGCTTAGTGACGCCAAGTCAGTGGGGAACTTAAACGATGTGCATCTGTACGCCGACGAGCCGACATCCCGCTATTTTCCCTCCAGCTGCCTGGACCTCACAGCTCCGGGCAGCCCAGCGGCCCGCCGGATGGACCGGCTGGGACCTGGTGGGATTAGCAGAGGAAGCATGCGCTCGGAGAGAGAGAGCAACACTCTGGACTCATCCTACAGGCGCTCCTCCGCCCGCCACAAGTCCTCCGAGGAGGCCAAGTCCCCGGATACTCTGGAGCCAGGGGAGGGTGGCATCGAAAGGAGCCACTCTCACTCGCTGTCCGCCCCACACGACCCTCTGACTTACGGCCAGGGCTACACAAGCCCCTTCTCCTCCCAGCAGCGGCCCCACCGCCACTCCATGTACGTACGAAGGGACCACCAGAGAACACACGGGGCAGAAGAGGGGCTGGTGGTGGGGCAGGGCGGGCCCACCAGAGCCAGCAGCCTACAGCTCCTGTCTCCTCAGCTGCAGCACCGCACGCTGCCTCGCCACTCTGGGGGCTCCTCCAGAGAAGAAGACATGAGTAGGGTCAGTCTTCAGCCCACATCAAACCTCTTCCAGTTTAAGAAAAGCCCACACGATCTGATCAGTGCCTACACCAGCTCGTGTTGGATAACTCTGCCTCGGTCTCCGTTTCCACAACACAATTTATTCTGATGGCATCTGAAAATATCACGATGTGTGTTCCAGCTTTCAGCCAGATCTTATTAATTAGTTTCCCGGATTTGTAAGAATGTCAGAATTAACATAAATGCCTTTTAATCTTTTCCTATTAGTTGATAGAGTGAGTGATGTGACCTGTGTAATTATGCATACTGTACATACAGTCTATAAAGTGTGTGCTTGTAACTGCACTTGTGCATTGCAACGCTGAGCTCACGTCATGCTTCGCTCATGTCTCCATTAACAGAGTGACCAGACACCCACTGAGGTCACCCACAGCAGACCCCCAATAAGGGACTCGACAAGGGACAACACCGCATCTTTTCACACACAGCGGAAAAAAAGCGAGGTCCGACATTCTGCCTGCACCCACCATTCCCCACCCACATCCGCACTCTCAGTAGACTGGATGTGGGTGGATGCTGCTGTCATGAACTGCTCTCTCTCTCTCTCTCTCTCTCTCTCTGTGTCTCTGCGCATCAGATGCCTCTTCATTTTCTCTGTGTGCTTTGCTTGCCTTTAATGTGACTACCTAGGATAGAGCTTGTCACCAGAGCCGTGTGAAATACACATTCATACAGCCGTTAATGATGTTGTTTAATTGAGATGACAGAGTGAAAATCAACACACAAACTGCCCCCCCCCCCCCTTTTTGTTGTGAAATATGCGCTCAGACAGAGAGGCATGCAGAGCAGCATGCCTTTAGTTTGTATGTGACGAGGTCTTGTGTTGTGACTCAGGTCGGCCTGTATCATGAACAGCAAGCGGAGGACGGGGTCTCGTCGAAAGAGAACCGCAACATCTACAGTGAATCCATGCCTCGGAGGGTGGGCAGCTTCTACAGAGGTTGGTTTAGTCACACTGGTGTCTTTTTTTCTCTCTCCGCACTGAGGAGAGCATCTCTGTCTATTCATGCTCAGGTATCAGACACCTGACTGCTGTTTACTGCACTTCAGACAGTTTTTTTTTAAGCAGTGTGGTCATTCATCAGGATCGAGCTAAAGCTGGTGTTGGACGGATGTCCTGATGCTAACGTCCCCAGATTGTGAGACAATTATTATTTATTAGGAGCTAAAGAGAGACAGAACATGTGGGGAGGAGAGAGTGGGATAGATGTGCACCGAAGCCTGGAGTCGAACCTGCAGCCAACGCATAGAGGCACCTGCTTTACCGGCGAAGCTAAACCCTGTATTTTGAATTTTTACTTTTTATTGTATGATGGACTTTATTCAGAAGGTCGAAACTTTCCGTGATGTGATCCCAAAAAAAATGCACACAGCAAAGCACAATCAACCTGATGTAACAGATCAAAACAAGGACAATGAAGGAATAATAATAATAATAATAAATCATATATGAATAGTCCCAGAGGGGAAATAATAATTTTTGCACTCTGTTGTTGAGAGAGAATAATCAAACACAAACTGCACTGACGGAGAGCTGTCAGAGTGAGGGGCTGCTCATGAAACCCAAGCAGCTGGGGATGCCTAGCTCAAGGGCAACACGGCAGTGCACAGGAAGTAAATCTGAGCTTCACTAGCTACCAGACCCAACCTTCATACTTTGGTCTGTACTGGTCTGTACTGGTCTGTACCCAGTATACACATGAAGAACAGCGCTTCAGTCAGTGCTGTTATTCTTAGTCCATTAAAATATTATAAGCAGCCTCCTCGCTGCAGGTGTCCTGGTCTGCTGTCACTGTTTTATGTTAGCATGCTAACACACACTTAAGAGCCCTTACTTAAACACAGCTGAGGGATATCCAGTCGTGCATGTATCTGTTGTTTAAACCATCAAGTAAGTGCTTAATGAAAGAGCTGACGTTGGACTGTATGAGCTCTTTAAGTCTGCAGCAGTCCATGTTGCCTTTCCCACCACCGTGAACATGTGTGTTGTGTTTGTTGAACAGTCCCTTCTCCCCGGCCAGACAACTCCTTTCACGACAGCAGAGGTCAGAGCCGGGGCTCCAGCGACGGCTCGGGTCTATCCAACCACTCCAAGCGCCAGCCGACCTTCGACCCCTGGTACTTTATCGTTTTTAACCACAACAGAGCTTTTTGTTGATACTGTTCATCATTCTTTTCTGCAGCATTTGTAACATTAAAAACACACGTTTGGTTACATTCCTCTGTAAAGTAGTGGCAGATAAAACAGTCAAACAAACGCCGGCAGTCTTATAAGGAGTTGATCATATTCGACCTTTTAAGTTGCACGTTTGATACTGTTTGTTTTGCTTCCAGGACTGGCCCAGACACTGTCGTGTTGAACTCCTCAGAGCCCTCCAAAGAAAAGGAGAAGCAGGGTTTCTTCAGAGCAATAAAGAAGAAAAAGAAAAAATCTCAAATGGTAACTTGCATGTACAGCACTTCTGATACAGTATGTCTTTATACCATGCATATTTCTGTGTCCCCTCCTCTTTAATGCTTTTGTCTTATTGCTGTAGCACTGTGACACAGTTGTAAAACCATGTGTTCTTGTTGTGCATCATGTCTCCCTGTGCCACCAGTCATGTTCCTCTTTATTCCAGATTCAAGCCCCTGACGGACGCCCGCCTGTCATCAAGAAATGTCTTTTCCCTCTATTTAGCCCAAAGAATAACATAAAGCATAGTTCCTCTGTGAGAGTCCTCCCTGTAGTGTCCTCTCCCATGGTACATCTGTTTTTCACTATCCTACTCACCTCCTCACTCCATACCAGCCGCCTCACACAGCATGCAGAATTAACACTAATCACTGCTGATTCATTGTTTGATTTTGACTTTGATTTGGAGGTGAATTGTGGCATTATTCAACCTGGGCTCTATTTTTAAATATGCTGAGCTGACTGACCGGTAAAAAAAAAAAAAAAAAAGTTTGGAAATTGTCCGACAAGATGACTGAAGCCGCGAAACAGTTTGTAATTGTTTCACAGTAACCTTTCGGTGCAAATGTTCTCACCCCTCTAAAAGAGACCTTCAATCATCATTCAGCCTCGAGGGAATAAACAGCACAAACAAATACTTTGACCTCAAGAGGAATTGAAAAAACATTGGGTGTCCAGGGTCTCGATGATCCCTCAGACATGTTTTTCATCATCATTATTGAACTGCTCATTATTTAAACTAGTTATGACATCATTTAACAAAAAGTCCAACAGAATGATGAAGTGACGTTTTTTTAAACCAAGAGGACAAACGTCGGTGTGACATCATTACATCCTGGACGACCCTTTTTCTTTCTCTCATTTAGTGACGTTGTTTATAAAATTAAATTTTTTATTTATTTATTTTTTTAAATGATATGATCTCTGTTATTTTAAGTATCAACTGTATCAAAAGTTGGTAGCTTGGACTTGTATATTTTCTGCTGTGGTATTAAAAAATAAATCGATCAACTTAGATTTTTACTAGAATAATATATACCTTTATATATATATATATATATATATATATATATATATAGATCACCAAGTATAAAATTCTGCTGTTGTGACAGCCTCACGTAGATGTGCATTTGGACTAAATGATGATCGTGCACATGTTGGAGGTCAGAGGTCACACAGAGGTCACACTGAGTGTTCAGTCTCACTTTGTATCTTAGCAACGTCTTGAATTTAGAAACATTTGGTTAATTATAATTTGATCTGTTAGAGATCATTCATAGCTGTCATTGATAGGTTGACAGTCTCCCCTTACCTTACCTTACTTGTAGTTGTGCTGTTGCTTTATGTCCCATGCCCCCCCCCCCCCCCCCAGGTTTACATTGAAGCCTTTACATTATGATCACGGCAGCCGGCTGAAGCAGATTACTGGAGCAATTTCTCAACTTTTTTTTAACATATTTGTCTTTTTTCTTCACAAAAAATATTTTTAAAAAAACAGGAGGCCCTCGGTTTGAAAATGGCAGAATTCCTCTTTGAATCCTTGACTTTTGTGATTGTTCTTTAACGTAGCAGCTAGTTGTTGTCAAGCAGTGGTGGACAAAGTACACAACTTCATGACTTGAGTTAAAGTATAGACACTCCTGCTCTACCATTCAGTCAGATTAGTAATGAAGTTAAAGTTCGGGAGGCTTTGCTTTTAAAGGTACTTCAGCATTTCTTTCAATTCTCTAAAAAAATAATATTTTCAGTCAAGAATGAAAACGGGCTGAAGAAACAGTTTGGCCATTTGTGCCCAGGTGGAGAATCATGATCTTTCTCTGCCGTGGACATCACGACCATTACATAATGAACTTTCTTTTCTGAGAGGCGTTTGCTCTCCAGTCGACCACGGAGACGTGCGACACACTGGTGCAGCAAGAAAATCAATCAGCTGACTTCAGAGCAAAAGAAGCAATGAACAAGAACATCCATAGAAATGTAGTGGAGTTAAAAAGTACGACGTTTGTCTCTCAAATGTCGTACTGTAAAAGTAACATGTTGAGATAATACTCAAGGAAATGTACTTTGTGACTGTCCACCACTGTTGATATGAACCAATCAGATCCATCTACGAGGGACATAATCACTACAGATACTACTTAGTGTAATGAGGATGACGATGAGGCCTTTGATAGTGGATATTTTTAGACATTTTAAATGTTTACTCAAACACAAAGCTGCGTCCTGTGAAATGAACGGATCTGGTTGGTTTGTTGTTTTTGTCTTTGTTCCATGTGATTCAGATTTATATTGTAGCCGACGCCCTAACAGCAGCTCTGTGTTCATGAGGTGAGGATAAACAGGAGCGCTTTGAATTTGTAATCAAGGAGATGAAATCTGAGCTGTATTTGGGGAGGTGAAGTGGCGAGCAGTCGGATGGTTTTGAGCGTTTGAACCGGACAAACTGACTGCCATCTCAGCGCTCGTAAACGTTCAGAAGGACACAGGTGGTTGAGATCTTTCTTCCCGTCACATTTCTATTTTTGTGCTCCGTCTGTTCACTCTCTGAGAGGGGCTACAGCTGATGACAGAGCACAAATAAACACAATCTGGCCTCAAGGAATCAGGCAGTCAGACTCCAGTCGATCGCTGCGAGAGTCAACCGTTTGAAAAACCTCAGGCTTCAGATATTTCATATATTGCATCAATATTTCCCACAGAAGTTAATCAATCATGAAATTGTGTGTCTGGCTTCATCTTGTGCATGTTTCTGTGTGTTGTATCATTTTTGTGACCAAAAAATGAAAACGTCAGTGTCCGAGAATAACTACAGAGGAAACAGGAAACACACAAATCTGTTTAAAATAGCAGTTTAAATAGATCTCTATATAAAGAGCTGTTTCTCAAAATACAGATGAGACGGTTTATTATGGAGTCATTCAAGTGCCAGAAAAGAAATCTGATTCAGGACAATGAAAAAAAAGAGAATAAAAGATAATTTAAGAAATAATTCAACATTAAAATATAAATATAGATACTTTATATTTTCTGAAAAGTATAAAAAGCACTTTTCATATCTTTTAGGATTTGTATCCCTTAAATGTTTTCTATATATAGTTTCATTATTACACACAGTTTATTTACCTATTTAGTTTTTCTTTGTTGGCACCTTGTGACTCCGGACACTTTCGTACTTTCAAAATAAAATTCAGGCCGTTTGGTGTGTTTCCTGTCGTCCTCTCCGCTGCGTGGAGAACGAAGGTGTCGCTTGATAACCGTGGACAGGTTCATTGATGCCTGTACCTGCTGTGATCAGGTTCCCAACGAAGGTGTGGACACGGTGATCCAGAAGTCTTCCAGGTCGTCGGGTCATCAGAGCAGCCGCCACCGGTCCCGAGACAAGAGCAGAGACCGGGACCAGGACCGGGACCGGGACAGAGACAAGGACTGGCCTCCTGAGAAACTGTCTGACTCACACTCTCCGGTAAGAAACAACATCACACATTTAACCCACACATCAACAAACTCACTGATTTCCAATCTGTTCCAACTTGATCTGATTCATTATAAATAAACATCAAGATAAACGACGACGATACTTTAATACACTTCCTGCTCATCGATCGTTTACATTGTGCACATGTTATTATTCCTGAGTTATTCATGTCTTCATTTTCAAAGAAACAAACAGGAGTAAACAATAAGAGAACAACATTTTTTAACAGGACCAAAAACCAATCATTTTAATCAGGTTATAGATCTTCATCTGTTTATTTATTATTGGTTTTAACTCTAATTTATGACAGTTTATTTTCTCAGGGTTGTATAACAAAGTGTCTTCAATCATTATTTACACGACTCGCTTTGTCTTCTCGCTCCTCTCAGAGTCAGCCACTGAAGTCTCTGCGCAAACTCCTGCACCTTTCGTCCTCGTCCTCCAATCAGACGGCTCCGTCTGACATGCGCTACCAGCCGCTGCCAAATCCAGAGAACCGCGGTCACTCAGGGGTCAGCACCCCGCAGCTGAAGAGCCGCCAGACCGCCTACCCACTGCCCGGACAGCTGGAGTCCAACTGGCACTCGACGGCCCTGGGCCGCCCCGAGGGAAACCCCTACCCCGAGCAAATGAGCATCAAGGGAGGCCAGAACGGGCACGGCTTCGGGCGGCCCTCCAGGTCCCGTATGCCGAACCTGAATGACCTAAAAGAGACGGCTCTGTGATCTCTGTCACCTTACTGCTCTCAGAGCAACCACAGACTCTTTCTTGTTCCCTCTGTCGCTCCTCCTCGTGTAACAGTACACTTGCTGAACACACACACACATACACATGTACACACAGGTCCACACACACACACACACACACACACACACCAACACACACACACACATACTAAACCCTCAGTTTTAAACTCTGCTTGCAAACAGGCTAAAAGCCTTTTTCTGTATTAATTTTTTTTAAGCTTCCATGTTTGATAGACTTTATATTAATACTTATGTAATTCTGATTATAATTTGTATTATAAAGTAAATATATTGCAAATTAAATATATATATATATATATAAATGGATAGATCAAGTGTAGATTTTAAGTGTAAGTATTTTTGTTTCTATTCAATATAGAAATCTAGTACATTTGACTTTGTAGTATTTCCTTAAGACTGTCTAAGGCAATCTAAATCAAGTTTTATCAGTTGTTACATTAGAGGTCGGTAACGTTGCTAACGTTACCTCGTGTTCATTATCTCACTCTGTAACGCTTCATTCAGACTGGTTACAGACGCTCAAATGTGCAAACACAAGTCAAAGCACTTCTGTTCTTGAAATCAAAGCTGTGGTGCAGTTTGGTTTGTTTTTTTCCTGAGTTGGCACTGACAATCTGTAAAGCTTCAATATATTTGTTCTTTTAAGGGTATTTAGGTTTTTATGTCTTTTTGTAATGCAGCCATTTTAGATGCTATACGGTGCCATTAACTGACAAGAATCCTAACCAACGTTGCCCCCTGTAGGCGAAAACAAAGCACTGCATCCACTGACTGAGCTCACCACGCACTAACGTACATTTAGGCACGGACTCTTCATGCACAATATGTGGAGATAACATATATCTATATAGAAGAAACAAATGCTCAATGTAAGCTATAATAACAGCTCAACAGGACTTCCTCCTCTCACAGATTATAACAGTTATCGTTGTGGTAAATGATATAACCTAAAGTTATTTACTGGAATCTTTACCTCTGTAGACGAGTTATGAAGCACCATTAAGGATTGATTATTACAGTGTAGACTTCAAGGATCCAGTTACTCCAGTTATAGACGTATGATAACTACCCTCATTTGGAAGTTTGTTTCTTGCTCATCTCATACTTAAAGATTTGACACGAGCACCTTCCAGCTGGTTCTTCATGTGTAATCAGTTGAAGTAGTTTTACAAATGCATCCAACATCCATACCGAGTTTATCAGCTATAAAAATGGGATTTATATGCCGATACTTCTTTTTCATCATTGTTAGAAATACATATTTGCAGCAGCTAGAGGAACACAAAAGCCATTCTGGGTGTTAATGTGCCGAGGTTTCCAGCATTTAGCTCACATTAAGAGGTGATTTGGGATTCAAGAGAAACGTATTGCACAGAATACGACAAAACCAACTTTGAGTTAGAGTTAGTGTTCTAGTCAAGACCACCGTGACAAAGACGTACCCAAGACCAGAGTGCTCCAAGACCAAGACCGAGATAGGGTGAGACCAAGACAAGACCAAGACTTCACTGAAAAACCATCAATTGTCCGTGTCACTCTCTCAGACCAAAACACCGGGAAGGTTGCAGCAGTAACTGGAGGAATAAAAATCAAAGTACATTTGTATGTAATTTATTTGTTCTTCTAGAAAGGGGTGTTTTCCTTTCAATCACAGAGTCTGTCCTGTCCGAGTCAGAGACGAGACCAAAATGCTTTCTATTCCGAGACTGGTCTTGTTTTGTGTACAACAACTGGTTACAGCTAATATCATCTCTTAATAGGCCCGGGCTTTTATTTCTTTCGACCGATGAAATGAGCCTTCCTTTATTTGGGACAGGCGTCAGTATGAGCCAAACACAACTCATGCACAGCAAAGATGGGAAAGACTGTGACATTTTAAATGTACACCAAAAAGAATATTTAAAAGTGTACAAAAATGAAGGATATCACTGATTTTTTTGGTTTTACTTTGGGAGACAGTTCTTCCATAACAACCTGCTGTGCTGTCTGGGAGAGTGGGAGACAGACGTAATATATATTTTTAATCTGCAAACCAATCAACTCTAAATAAGTCGGAGCCTCTAATAAAAGAGCAGCAACACCAGGCTCGTAAGAGGGACTGGGCCTGAGATTGAGATGGGCTTTTAGCTGAAGTTTTACGGTAATTAGCATAGAAATATGTTAACACACATCGTGCATTTGACTCGTATGGTGAAGGCTGTCCTCATTTACAAACGTGAAATAAAGGTTCAGGTGTGAGGCTACAGCTGAACTCTAGTTTAAACCGTTTACTGTCTCTGTTGATTCAAAAATAAGTTCTCTAAACTCTTTCCATGATGTCTGTCGTCACAGAAGTTTCCCCCGCGCTCCATGAAAACCTCGCTGGGAGCCACTGCACTTGTGTTTTATCAACTGATTGCACTCACTGAACCACTTGGGAGTTCAGCTTCTGAGAAATCTTAATACTGAACCTCAGTGGGGGGGTGAAGTGTGGTGCCGTAATATTGTTTTCTGTCTGGGTTAAAGTGCCAGGAGAGCAGCTTAGCTGAGACAAATCCTAAGCTTTGTAATGTTGCACTTTGAAGAGATCGAGTGGCTCAGCAATCTGGCTCTGACTCTGTAAGTTCTTGCTCACCTCACGTTCATCATGTTTGCGGTGTGTGAGGACTGAAACAAACACGGTCACACACTGAGGCCATCGCTCCGGTGTCGTGTTGTGTGAACGTGCATCTGTAAGGACTGTACACACACTGCACCCGACACACACATCTCTCTCTCTCTCTCTCTCTCTCTCTGTTTCGCTGAAGGAGCACCGTGTATTATATTAATACTGATGTGTGACTACTTGTTTGGTAATATTTATAACAGAGGATGTTTATCAACTGTTTAAATGAAATCAAGTATTAATTTTGTGCTTTAATTACACAAATTGGTAGCATAGTCAGTGTTTATCTGCTTTTTTTTTCAACAAAGCATTTACATGAGAACATAAACACAAACGAATGCTTAACCATTTTAGAATATTCATGTTTACATATGTAACAGTAAATCTCAAATAAAACAACATTGATTTGACTCTTGTAACCTGTAGAATTGTTTTCTTATGGTTCACAGAAAGTAATAACAGAAGTAAAGCAGTCTTTTTTCTTTAATCTATATTTTAATCTGGAAACTCCCAGTATGTCTGCATGGTGTCCACATTTGTTTACACATCGGCCTATTGATGCTGCATCAATGGGCTTCATCATCATCCACCTGCTCGGACTGGATTGACATGTTTTTGGTCATAAAGTGTCATCGCTGATCTTCCAGTGCTGCATCGGTGTCCTCGCCTTTTTTTTTTTTTTTTTTTTTTTTAAAGTGCAGGCTGACGGGGAAAGATGACCGTTGTGGAAACAGCAGGCTGTTCTCGTCTTCAGCTGCACTTGTTCATGCACATCAGCAGCTCCATCCTCACGGCGATGCGGGTGTGCCAGCCCAGCGGCAGCAGGCGGACGTATCGAGCTATGATGGGAGGACGCAGGATGTTCTGGACCGTGGAGGAGCGGTCAGAGTTCCCATAGAAGACCTGAGGAACAGAGAGTAAGTCAACTGCATGCAAAGAAACACCACCTCACTTTATTTTGTCTGTGTTTTTGTTTTTATATGCCTGCAGGCAAAATGCATATGGGCTGGATTTGAAACTATTCCGCTGGCTTGGAGGGCCGCAGCCTCTGTTTATAGTAGAGGGGGTGCACCATGTCTTTCAACTTTTAACATTTGTTGTTCATGCACTGTCGAAAAACTTTTAAATAGCAAGCAGCTAAAAGAGTAAACAGTCTGATTCTCTCATCAAAAATCATAAAGTGCTGTTGATGTTTTCAACCTATGAGAACACAGTGACCATCTCATCAAAATAAAAAATATATATTCAGTATATTAGTAGGATCTAGATAGATACTTAAACGTCTTTAACTAAATTGATATTAAACTGATTAAACTGATTAAAGGGTTTGCTTTACTGTTTTTACTGTTATGAACTTTTCTGTTTTTTCAGAGTGATTGGAAAAATCTCCTCAGTTAAACAGATGCTTCATTTCTGCTCTTGACTTGAAGGCAGCAAAACACATTTTCCCATACTCAACTACATCGTATCCCCTGATCTCATCTGACAGTATAATGTTCAGTGTTCTTTGCATGTTTGGTCATCATTCTTGTGCTAATTCTTCACTACACAAATATTTACAGTAAGTGTTTGTAAAAATGCAAAATTAAAACTCCCTAACTGTGTCCAAAACCGGCCCCATGTTGTGTTTTTCAAAAAGACAGACACAGACATTAAAACATACTGTGTATATAAGAGTGTGTGTAAATTGAATAAGGCAGACAATCCTCCCATCTGGAAACACAACATCTGCTCCTTCTTGTTACTAGCAACTTTTTTCCACAACTTTCATGACCTAAGCTTCTAGCTTGTGTTTTCTAAGATGTCTGTATCGCATGTGACATGAAGTTTCACCAAAGTATGCAGAAAATGTTGCTTAGATTAGTGAGTTGGGATCTGGGCTGTAATTGGTTGATTGCTTCCCTTTTATTGTGTCGTTCGTACGTCCAACACTCGTGTTTAAAGCTTGTCCTCGAGCTAACATTTGTCATTTATCTGCAAAACTTTAATAATAAAAAAAAGTTTTTCTACTTGAATCAAAGCTCAAGTTTCAACATGAATAAAGTACATAATTAACGAGTTATATTTAAATTAAAAACTGTATCCCCTATGAAAATCACCTGTTTATTTCATTATATGGCTTCGACCATTGATACTCCTGTGAGCTGCTACATTGTTTGGACGACACAATGCAGAGAAGAAATGAGAAATGAACTCCAAACTCAGGTTCAGTACCAGCAACTTGTAATGTCTGCGGTTAAAAAAAAAAAAAACCAGTGAAAGGATTTGGAGTTGAAGGATGTAAAACGGAGTCCCCTCCCTGTGGTCAAACTTGAAACTGTACACCGTGTGCTGCAAAACTCCTGTGTGGTCTTTTGAATCTACATGCCAGAATGTTAAACGATTGAATCCTAAAAACATTTCGTGCCCTCACCCTGTTGTTCCCTGTCTGGTCTTTGTAATAGATCCAGTTGAGCGTTTCCACAGAGCGATACTGGATGCTGTATTTAGTGAGCCACTCGTCAGCATCACAGCGGCCCTGAGTGAGGATCCCCGACACCACGCCCACCTCCTTCAGGTCGATCTGGATCCACTGGTACTGGTCGTTATACTTTGACAGCCATGCACACCTGATAGGAAATAAAATGTGATATACATGATTTGTGCATATATCCATATATCATGCATAAACAATATGGAGGCCCAACTGCAGCACTGACTCATGCAGAAGTTTCATGAACTATCTGGGTGCAGACTTAGACTGAAAATACATGTTTTTTGTGTTGTTCTATGCAGACTTTAAGGTATCGCACTAATGATACACAACAGAGTGACAACACATGACTCTACTGGTCTTAATTCTTGAAGGACTTGGAAAAAAGATGCATGTCTAAAGTTAGAGAGAAAATATCAGCAATAAAAAAAATGTGCTGCTTTGCAAAACCATAAAAGCTGCGAGCAGCCTGTCCCAACCCAGGACAAAGAAGGTTCTGATGAGCACAAGTTCTGTCTCTCATCATGCAAGTGGCCAATCATTTTAAGATTTTTTTGTTGGGGGGAATACCAACTCATGCTAGTCCCCCCTGGACATGCCCCTGAACCCACCTGACAATGTTTGCTGTATAAATAGTTTGAGCAGAGAAAGATAAGGAAGGAGAGCAACAAATAACTAAAGTGCTTGAGCCGTAACATTCACACTTTTCCATGACGTACCCGAAGCCCTGGTTGTTGAGGCGAGCCTTGTTGGGGGTCCAGGACGAGTACCAGCCAGTGTGCTGGTCCTGATTTGAGCAGCTGATCTGGTCTGACGTCACCAATCCAGATTCAAAGCCGAGGGCTCTGTGGTACGGGCAATCTGCAGAGAGCAGCGGTTCACTTTACTGTGGTGCTAAAACGTCTTTAACTACAAAGCTGTAACCATTAAAACCCTCTAATGAAAAGAACTGGTACTGGTTCAGACTAGAGTTGGTCTGGGCTTCACACTTTCTCTCTCTTGAGTTTTTTTTCTTTGTTTTTGCTGAAGTTTGTAAGGCCTTACGAAGGCTGCTTTGGTTTACCAACCATGAAGGAACCTCCTGTCCGCTGCGTCTTTGCTTTCAGAACAAAATAAAAGCTGCAGCAAATACTTTGGGAAAACCCTCTTCTAAGATAAAGCGTTTTGTGCATGTAACATCTGACAGGCGTCCTGTCTGCTGTGATCCTGATTCTCAGAAGTCTTCACTGACACAGCAGAAGACGATGATCTGATGTGCGCTGCTTTGCCCTGTATCAAGCTGTGAAGTGAAGGGCATGCCTCTATTTTAGGCTCTCTAATCTGCTCATCACATTCCTGTGCAGGTAATGAGATTTAAGATCTTCTAATAAATCCAAGCCCTTTTAAACTCAAACTACTAAAACAGAGGTTAAAAAAGAAAGGTGATTGTGCAGCACTGCTGAGGAAACAGTAAGGAACCATGAGGTGTGTGATCCATCAAATTCTCTTTTAACCTCCGCTGGATACGATCCAGGCCATCAGTAATCTACACCTGACGTTTCCTGCTGAGTCTTTGCCCTTCACTTTGTTTGCATGCTTTTTTTTTCTGCAGCTAAATAACAGAAATCTAACGTCTGTGCAGAGGAAACGTGTGAACCAGGGGGGAGTCCTCACCTGGCATGCAGTCCAGTGTGAAACCCTGAGGTGTGGGTGGCGGGGGTGAGGTCTGCAGCACCGGTGGGATAGTTGTGGGCGAATCTGGAGACTCGCAGTCACAGGTGCACGCTTTCATGTTGCTGGTCCATGTCTCGATGACCTCCTGGTCCTCCTCCTCCTGCAGCTCCTGCTCCTGGACATCCTCCCCCTCCTGAAGCACATACGGGGAGGAGTTAATGCAGAGTTTTGTGCCTAGAGTGAGTTAAAGCCACATTTCAAACTAGTTTTAGATGACCTTACCTCCTGGGAGTTAACAATTATCAGAGCTGTGGCACATCAACGGATGCATGAAATGTAAGAGCGAGAGTTAAAAATCTAAAGTAAAAGCTGAAGAAGAGGAAAATTAGGATCATAAACGTATATCAACACTATGACAATTATTTATGATTGATTTGCATGTGATCAACACAACTGTGACAGAAGTCTGAATTACTCTGCAGGTTGGTATGCATGGGGCTGGTATATACATTTATGTTAAAAACAACAACAACACAATTGTGAAGTAAATACTTTTTTAAAAGCCACTTGCAATGAAAGGTTAACAACAACTTCATAATGCAACATGGCCAGCTCCAGGTTAACTGCAGCACATTTTCTACTTGTTGATGAGAGTTGCATTGACTCAAAGAATGAAACCATCAGAAGCAGCGGGATGAGTTCAAAATGCATCATCCTAGAATAATATCCCTGATGCAGGTGCACAGGTGACTTACCCTGGGAGAGAAGCAGCAGGAAGAGCACAGCAGCACATCTCGCAGTGACCTCCATCTTCCTCCTCTGCTGAGCTGGAATGTGATGTGTGTGTGATACCCAACGCTAGCGGATAGGATTACTGTAATCCACAGGCCTGTGATTGCCTTATCTAATAATACTTTTTAATGGCCCTAAGTCACCTCTGTCTGGCTTGACCTTTGAACCTCACCTGTGGGAACACCATCATATCAAAAATCAAAAATGAGAATCATTCTTTCCAGCAGTGGCTGACAATCCCAAATTCCGATTTTAAAATAAATAAGCATGCAGAGGGAGTTTTAAAGTCCTAGTCTTTCTGTGTCAACATAAACCAAAACCAAAAAAAAAAAAGATTTCAAACTTTAACTCTATCATGCAAGGTTGTGCAACAGGTTACAAATGTACATGCACTGATTTTGTATATCAGCACATTTGCTTTATGCAAAGAGAGAGATAAGAAGACTGTGACTGCACTTAATGATCCCCTACCAGCCTCCAACCAATCCATGCTGCACAGATACTTACCTTGCTGTTTATGTAAAACACTATATTAACCATATTAGAATGATATAAACCATTTTATCTTATTGTATCTTACTTATCATTACTCAGTAGTTTCGGCTGCTTGTCTACACTTCTGCACTTTAATATAAGCATCACTGAGGTTCACGTCTCGTCTATTCATCATTACAGTCAATAGTTTCAGCTGATAACTTGTCCATGCTCACTATTGCACTTGAACAGATGTATCACTGATTGTTCTCTCTAACAATACTGCTGACTTACGACTGTCATCACTGTGTTTTGCACATGTTCATCTACTCCAATAAAGTATATTTACATTTCCTTAAACATGAGAATCTGTATTTGCATTTCAAACATTCAGCAAGTGCCTCTGAGCATGACGTCATAATGGGCGGGATTAGTCGTTGCTGTCTTCTGATGAACGCATGTACCAGCCAATCACGTTCGCGAAGTTGAGTTAAAGCCTCGAAAAGGGCGGAGACTACGACTAATTGTCGGCCAATGAACATCGTTCTGAGCGCCTCATTGACCAATCACAAAGTCGATGCAAACCGGCGGCGTATGTCTCAGGGAGGCGTTTAGGAGGCTCGTTTTCTCCAGCGGAGAATACACTTCAGTGTTTTTGTCAAGGTAAGTGGTGAGAAGTGTGTTTTATATTTTTTTTAATCTTTTCTGTCCTGATGGAGTCATGTCGTGTTTCTAAAACAGGCTAGGCTGCTAAAGCTAACGGCTGAATAACGGCTGAATAACGGTAACGGTTCTTCCGTTCAGTGTGTTAATAACGGGGAAGGTTTTAGTGATGTTTGTGGTGTAACTTTTGATTACAAATTGTTGATTAAATAAAATAATGATCTAAATTGAGTGGAAAACTGAGCAAACGTGACAGACACAAAAATGAATAAATCTAAATAATTATCAAACTATTCTGTTTTCACGTTTTTAACTGAATCATCTTATTATTTTGATCAGTATGATTAGTCTGGCATCTGATTTATTTGTTTGAGCTCCTCCCACATCATTTCAAAACAATTTGGTTTTAAGTTGTCAGAATCAGTCACATTAATTTATATCTACATCCAGTTTTCACCATTAAAAAGTGACCAAATGTGTTGTTGTGATTGTGTTTGTTGTCTTTCTGCAGATGTCTCAAACCGCCCACTCACACCCATCATCTGTCATTGTGTTTCACAGCTCCCCTCTGTCTCCTCTCTGTATTTCAGATGCAGTTCATGCTCTTGTTCAGTCGACAAGGAAAGCTTCGGCTTCAGAAATGGTACGTGCCATTGTCCGATAAAGAGAAAAAGAAGATCACAAGAGAGTTGGTGCAGACGGTCCTGGCTCGAAAACCCAAAATGTGCAGCTTCCTGGAGTGGAGAGACCTGAAGATTGTGTATAAGAGGTGGGTAAAGAGTTGGGTTGTGTTCATGGGAAAGTGTGTTGTGGTTCAGCGCTCGCAGAATAGAGTTTTTCACACTTCCACGAGCAATTCATAGACCTGTCATCCCTGTCATCCTGTCAAACTGTGTTCAAAGAGACGAGAGCATCATGGCTGCACGCAGACTCCAACAAGAGGCTATTAATTTTGCCTCATTATATCCTGTTGCTGTGCCAACGGACAGGCTGGCAGACTATTTATGAACCCGGGTGACCCAACAAGGCCAGACAAACACAGCACGCACCAGACTGTGACTTTGCACCATTTCACAACAACAACTTAAATTCATATAGTTTTTTTTTTTTTTTTACTTATTTCCACCTCTTTATTTTCATGTACTTGATGTTTTTTTGTTTCATTAGAGTCTGATTAGGTCCAATTTGGTGTCATTTTATCTGTAAGGAAATCTTGTCATACAGCAATGGTGAGACTTTATTTTTCTCCAACCGACTCGTTTTAAACCGTTTCTTAAAAGTAAGAGGTGTTGATATTATTCATTGGTGTATTTATCGAATGTGAAGGGGAAGAGGTTAGACACTTGTTTTTAGCCATTATTGTTGAGACATCCCAGTTTGAGACATTTTGAACCCTTTTTCTTTTATATTTTGACATGTAGTGGAACAAATTGAAAATGAAAAGGTGTCGGGTCAGATTTATGCCCTGTAGCCAACTGAGCCCGACAACATCCGGAGGGAAAAGGGTTTTCATGCAACACTGACATTAATTTCTGTGATTAATAACCCTTTTTAAATATTGCAAAGGAGATCTGACAAGCAAATATGGAAGTATGCTAAAAAGCTTAAATCTTAAATCCTAAATAGTCACAAAGATCAAACGTGTTGTTCTTTTTCACTTTTATCAAATTAACAAAGACAAGCACCAAGTCTTCACATTTGAGAGGTTGGAGAAGCAGCGAAACAAGGAATACATTTGCTTTAATGATAACTAAACTCATTCATCTCTGCTCTTTCCTGTCAGTTGACTAAATGTTGCAGCTCTCTGAACATCGTGACGAGCTCAGGTTTATGCAGCCCAACTCCCCTAAATGTCTACTGGTTGTTATTTTGTCAACCAGTTTAAAAATGCCCCCTTGAGAGTCATGATGAAACCTGCTCTTCATAGATTTCACTGCCTGCTGGCTCTCCATGTGAGTCAGCTACAGTAAAAGTGCTGTCTCACTTCTCTGTGCCACAAACGGCTACACCACTGAGCTGAGGTCTTTGTGTTTCCGGAGCTTGGCCGTGCCTTGCATTCACTCAGCAAACGAGGATGCAGAGAAGCAGCTGAGAATACAAAGTGAATAACTGCAGTTGATAACCTCAGAGTCCCATGTCGAGTTTGTCGTTTCCATGTTGCCCTCCCGCCCCGCTGTTCGTGAAGGATCAACTGACCCGCTCCTGTATTAGCCAATCATCACATGCTTATAGAATGCCTCAGGGATTACCAGGGATAAAGAAGCATGGCAGAATGAGGCTTAGCTCACACAGCCTCCTGCATCCTGCTGCTGGCTTTAAATGAATACCCTGTGCACAGTAAACAGCCATCTTTAATTTTAACAGAAGTGCTGTGTCAGCACTCCCACAGTAAGCTCGGAGACACGATATATCAGTTTGAGATTCTGTCTAATTGATAAAAATGCTAAAAGTCAGCTTTTCTTCTGTTTACTTTGTCCAGCTGAAGTTGCAGTGCTGCTTTGTTTGTCTTTGCTAAAGGTCACTATGCAAAATCCCCTTCACCATCTTTCTCTAACACTCATGTGTGTCCTTATTCTGTCTACAAACCCGTAATAAGATAAGTCTATTCTCTCCGTCTTCTGCCTGCTCCACTTTTCAGAAAATGTGTGCTCAAACAGGCCGTTTTAAGATTCTCCCTTTTGTGACATCACAAAGGGCAGTGACCCCTCCCCCAGGTGGGTGACACTCCCACAGTTGCCCTCTGAGTCTGCCCTCTCACTGTAAACAATAGGACATGGAGCGAGAAAGCACAAGCCATGTCCCCTTCCAGAAAGGGGGCGTGGTCAGACACCGCTCATTTACATAATTAAAGCTACAGACACAGAAACAGCCTGTTCTGAGCAGGGCTGAAATAGAGGGGTTTATACACATGATCAAATACAGGATCAGAGTGGATTTACAACAACACACTTCAGAAGCATTCAAAGACTACTAAAAGTTATTATGTGACCTTTAAATGCTGATGGTGCGTTAAAGTCTGCTCTCTTGTCACATGTTGCAGATATGCCAGTCTGTACTTCTGCTGTGCCATAGAGGACCAGGACAACGAGCTCATCACGCTTGAGATCATCCACAGATATGTGGAGCTGCTGGACAAATACTTTGGCAGCGTGAGTTTCTGCTGTCTGATCATTTCTGATTAATTTAATTAATTTAGTTAATGTTGTGTGTTTTTTTTATTCATTTCTGGGCAACAGGTGTGTGAGCTGGACATCATTTTCAACTTTGAGAAGGCTTATTTCATCCTGGATGAGTTCTTGTTGGGCGGAGAAGCTCAGGAAACGTCCAAAAAGAACGTATTAAAGGCCATCGAGCAGGCCGACCTACTGCAGGAGGTAAGGCCTTTAATGATATCGATGTGGGAACAAAAGCAGTGTCATACTAATGAGTTTCTCTCTCCTGCTGCTGCATCATTAGTAATCTGCCCCCACTCTCCACTGCAACACTGTCGACATTTGTGAAATTCAGATCAAAGCCAGTTTGAAAGAGAGAGAGAGAGAGAGAGTGCAGAGGATCAGAGTCTGAGGGATGAATTCACAAAGAGAGGACAGCACCAGGACTCGCATACGTTATCCGTTATCATAATGCATGAAGCAAAGTGCAGTGATGAGTTCATGCCAAGACAACACCCGACTTGATAACAGTAGTTCAGTCGAAACGCGAGAACACCTTGCACGACGAAGGCTCCTCTTGAGCATGTTCTTCAGCTAGCAGCGACTCTCTGAAGACACTCATAATCTTCATCAGCTGCATGTGATTGTTTGCCATGGTGTTTGTGAATGAGACTTCCTGCAGCTGGGTGTATGTGCATGGAATGGAGTCAGTGTTACGCCGTATGTTGCACAGTTACTCAAACATTAACGTGCATGAAGGAGCATCAGGAGACTATTTGCTTGTGCAGTTACAGATGCTTTCCTCTCCAAGAATGTGCTCTGAGAAAAAGACACTTTTTCTATTTCCTGATTTTGCAGGTGGAGCAGAACTTGTTCTGTACGATCTTATTTTTCTTTACAATAGTGCTGCTTACTCCTTAAAAGTGATCAACTTTAAGAATTCAGCCCAGATATATCTGATATTGTCTACAATCACTCCTGGTCCTTTTCATTTCACATGTCTGTTTACATTTTGTCATCACACTACACTTTGTGGCATTTAGCTTTTTATCCACAAGTTGGGTTTCCACTTCACTCAGCGGTTACAATAGTCATGCAGATATTTGTCTCCCCAGCGTCATGCCTTGAAGGTGAACGAGCAGAGTTTAAAAACGGAGAGTTGTAAAAATAAATCTGTTAGTTTTCAGCTGTTTAATTCATTTTAAATGATGTAAATAGTCCTTGAGTTAGTGTGAGTACACAAGTATGATGATCCCTGATTCAGGGTTTATTTAATATGAATATTAATTTCAGTTTTTTTCCACCTTGATGTCTCCTTGGGTTTAAAACAGTGACGGACCTCTGAGAGACTTCGAACATGTTACAAACCAAACAACTAATCAGGAGAAAAATCCAACAGTTTCTTTGACTCTAGAAATGGTAATAAAAAACTAAAATGTTGGGTTTGTGTAAGCGCTAACACTGACACACGTCAGTGACGTCAGTTCGATTCAGCTCAAGAGAGGCAGACTGACTCGGTACAGCTTCTGCACTCTGATTGGTTACCTCCTTTCCTCCTGTCTTATTGATTCAGATTGTATGACATGATGATATGACAGCCATCATGCAAGCCTTTTTCTCTGTGTGTTGATTCCTTGTGATTGGCTGCTCACTGCTTTATTGTCTTTCATTTGTTGTGTTTGAATCTTCATCTCTGCTCATTATCTCTCTCTCTCTCTCTCTCTCTCTCTTATTCTTGACCATTGTGATTTGCAGAATATAGACTTTCAGATGCGTCTGTTCTCAGGTATAGTTTGTTGAAATCAAACATAACCCTCACTGTAGTCTTAGCTCAATAGATGACTAATAGATTCCCAAATAACCCTCCAGAGTCCGCTGAAACAACAAACCATTAACAGAAATATTTTCAGAGTCAGGACCACACGGGAGATATTTAGTTACTGGTTTGTTTTTCTGCTTAATATTAACCGTCTGATGTAATCCAATAAGTCTTCATCAGCAGCTTAGCGACATGATGTTTGAGATTAGCGGTACATTCAGTCGTCTGCATTATTAAAGATTACTTGTTTTTAATTGACACAAAAGAAGCCGACATTGTGTCGCACGTTTAAACTGTAACACTGACGAGTTGAAAGGTTGAAGTGAGAGGAGCTCAGGTTTCAGCTCAGATACAAAGCCTCATTGTGTGTTCTGCTCAGGCCACACACACACACACACACACACACACACACTTCATATGCATGGTGCTTGATTACAGTAGTTTACAGAAGGAAAACAAAACCCAGCGTCACTGCTCGTATCAGAAACTAAAGCAGGAGCTTAAATGTATCAGATGCCTTTATTGTAGTAATTAAATAGTCGTTCTTGTATAATCCTGATGACTGTTCTTTACATAGATGGAGACATCAATGACTAATACATACTCAAAGTTTTAGATCAGCTCCAGTAGACTTCTTCAGTTAGTCTTTAATAAGACCTTTGAGGACTGACTGCAGGAGCAATTTTATTTATGTCGCACATTTCAACAAGAAGACAATTCAAAAGCATCATGACAGGAAAGAAAAGAAACATTACAATAGAAAATTTAGAAGTCCCTGAAATTATTAAAATGTAAAATATGTAAAAAGTAAGAATAGTAAGAACATAAAAAGAGTTAAAAGTTACAGTGCAGAGTGAAAGATGATCTTTATTTAAATAGTTTAGGTAACGGCAGCTGTAAACAGGTGAGTCTTTAACCTGGAGCTGGAGTTTGTTCTAGACATTTCGGGGTTCGGGTTCTGACTCAGGGAGACAGACCTGGACCAAACAAAACCTGGGCGGTCCGATCAGAGTAGATCCATTAAAAGTTCTTGTTGTTCGTCACTGACAGGATCCGATTGTTACGCTCGGACGACAGCATGTAGATGATCCCTGCATAAATAGATTTTATGATTAAGAGGAAAATAATATTTTAAATGGCCAGCAGGGGGCCTCGTGCAGATCCTGAGCCGAATCTAAGTTTATTTGTGTTGTTTTTATTACTTTTGGATCATTTTAAATAATTATCTTAAATCCAGTAGAGAAAAACACCAAGAAGCAAACCCATCCAGAACCTTCCTGTTTTTTTTGCCGTTGGAGTCTGATGGTAACTGAGTGATGTAACTGCTGCTTGTGGTTTCAAAATAAAGCTCTCACCTAGACAAAAGAGACGTTTAGATTCTCTTTGTCATCTTGTCAGTGATGTTGTAACTACTAAACTACTGGAGCAACAACTGAAAGTTTTTGGACCCTTTTCTTTGTTGAGAGCGTAAATTTGTCAAAATCTGAACCAGGCTCTAAAACAAATCAAGATGTCTCCTTTAATGGGAAACATTGATTCTTCCTAAGGTTGAGCCATTTAAATGAGTCACTGTTTAGAATTGATTCAGTCTTTGAAAAGGACACGCATGTATTTTTAATGTGTCACACTCTGCTCGATATAAACAGTACTGCAGGAGGCTCGTATGAACTCATCATCGTCTGGAGGTTTATCACAACATTTCGACCACAGTGCTCATCATTATATTTTGAAGATGAGAAACAACCAGCAATGATTCAAAGCAGACAGGTGTAGAGCAAATCGAAATAAGAAGTCTGTAGTTTAAATGCACATGATGAACTTCAGGTTTATTTTGAACCTTCTGTGATACATTCATTGGTGGTCGTGATTGTAGCTGTTCACGGATTATCATCCAGCTGGACCATCAGGCACTCGAGAGACCAAACTGACCGGTCATCTGACTCTAACTCTCTACATGTGGACATTACAATACAGTAATAAAAGTTTAAATGACTCTTTAATAAAAATAACAAATGTATTCCTATAATAAAGGTGTATTTTTACAGTTTTCTGATTCTCAACAAAACCCATGAAAAGTCCAAAAACAACAATATGTAAATATCTGTAGGCTGTCTGTTTGTCTTCTCCTCAGGAGCAGGTAACGAGTCAAACACCAGATCCAGCTTCTAGACTCAGGTGCTATAAGTCTGAAAAACATGATTCTTTTGCCGTCTCAACGTGGTCACATCATATTTAAAATTCAAACAAGCCTCTGTCACCTGAGCAGCTGCACATTAAATAAGGAGCGATCATTTGGTCACCAGACTCCTCGTCAGGCTCGTTTCTCATGTTAATTATTCGATGTGATACATCACCATGAGCATGCAGGGTCGAAGGTCAAGTTGTTATCAGAGTTGACTCAGGGACACATTTGGAAGAGTGCCTCTGGTTTTAAAGCCTTAGTGCACCAGAGTGAAGTCATTACACAGAAAACAGGGGATTTGGCTTTTTTAATAAGCCGGATGTTACTTTGGTGCCGGTGAGCGTCTTTTAAAAATAACAACGTCTCTGAGGATCTCCTGCCCGGCTCCGCTCTGTAAGACCTCCGAGATGAGCTCGGCTCAGACTTCCTCATAAAGAGGGTTTTGTTACAGTGGTGGATTCTCCCCGAGCCCCCGTGTAGAGACTGTAGAGACCCTGAGAAAGCAGTTCACTGATTTGTTCCGTTTGCTCACTTTTGAAATGTTTGCCTCCCAGGTGTGATGGTCCCAAACATGGTCTCTGAGTCTTCTGGTCTTTTCCAGACCAGCTGAGGTGACTTCTCTCCGTCTGTGGATTTTACTGATAGAGCCCTGTAGTCATAACGTGTCCCAGTCGTCTGATCCTGCCCTCATGTCTCTAGTTAGTCTCTCCACAGCTGAACGTACGTGTTTGTGTTGAAAAAAAAAAGTGTGTCATCATCATTTGTCTTGGTTTCTCATTTCTGTGTAACATTTCATTGTCTCTACCTGGTGTGTTTTAAATGATTACATTTCTGATCAAATGAGTTAGCATTTTAGCGCCATGGGTTCTGAAGTCTAGAAGTCGATGTGGATTTTGAATGTGTTTGTGGTCAGACGCCTGAATTAAGGTCAGTGGTTAACGCAAGCTTTGTTAGACGACATAAACTACGTTAGCTAAGACCCCCACGTGTGAATTTTAAAGTTTTTACGCGTACTTTTACGCATAGGCGGTTGCTAACAAATGGCTAAATAAGATTACAGTGGTTGTCACGGAGACATTAAACGTCATCACGCCGGGAACTCTCTCCCTAATCCTCCTTACATCCTCTAGTCATGTTTTTCACTGCTCTTGTAAATATTAAGTTTATGAACAACTTATTAAGCTAACGTTTAGCTAGCTTGTCAAAACCGCTGATTAGATCGATGAAGCATAACGGTCATGACGTCAAAATCAACCGTAACGCGGTGTAGTTAGCTTGTAGCAGAATGTTAGCATTTTACTTCTCTCCACTGCATTAACTCTTCAAACTTCATATAAATGATGTTCATCTGTAAAGATTATCCTGCTGAACTAAACAGCTACACATCAGAAACGTATGTTTGACACAGAGCTTATTTTCTGCAATGATCCAAAATCCAATGCAGAAATCTCAGAGAAGAATTCTCGTTCGAACCCGTGTTCGTTATTCATGTTCCAGGTTTTCATTTACAAATTGTGAAGAAATCCAAACAGTTCAGGGACACCTTTTCCATCGTTTTCATTTACTTCTGGACTTTTAAGCACAATTTAATGAACAGACATAAAAACAATCTTTAATGTGCTTTAGATCAGGTAAGTAAAAAAAAAAAAGTAATAAAAAATCACTAAAGCCATTTACAGCCTCCATAAATAGATGGATGAATATGCTGATTTGCTTCTCTGCTCAGAATGATTTGAGTAAATCAATTCTGTAAACTAATACGAAGCTTTCACAAAGAGACGGCGAGAAAAGCTCGACAGAGACGGGGTCGATGGATTCTGTCTCACACCAGTTTCATCCTGGAGGTTGTTTCCTCAGTGTATCCAACCTTTAACAGGCCTGTTTGTGTTGAGAGTAGTGTGTTTGCAGTGACCCCCCCCCCCCTTCATTCTGCTGCATTGTTTCCTGCATGTCCTGTGAATAAAGTCTTCTGTCACTGGGTGTTGTGTTGTTTTCTAAGCCGTGTGTTTCTCTCCCTCAGCCCCGTCATGAGTACTTTAATGTGCCTGTGTACTGACTGGCTGCCATCACTGCTGCTGCTGCTGCTGCTGCTCTCCACTCTGCATGTTGAGCGCCTCAGTGCCTGACACCTCTCTGTCTGCACCCTCCTCACCTGTCACTCTCATTGTTCGGAGGATGTAGAAAAATAAATTATTCTGAGCTCACAGTTCAACCAGATGCATGACAGTCATGATGTGTTGCAGTTTAAAAAGTCAAAATGTACGATAAGGAGTCTCATGTGGTGCAAGTTTGTCCCACATCTGTATGAATTGTATAATTGATAGAGTCTGCAGTGATATATCCAGACATGACTGTCATTTGTCCTCTAATGGTTTGTTTCATTGCACCATTTCACCTTTTTTTTTTTTTTCTAATTTTGACATTATGACCTCAAAGTTTGTCTAAAATGTATTGACATGGCTTTATTTATGAATCTTAAATTTGCATTAAGGTTGCAAGCAATGTGACACACAAACGTTAATTGAAGCTTTCTAATGTTGCCCAAACTAAAATCTGCCTTCAGCCTCAACGGTTAGTTTGGTGCCCTGACTTTAAAGGGGCTATATGTAACTTTCAATACTGCGTTTACAGCGATTCTGCATGTCAGGCGAACTACCTAACGGCCAAATGATTGATATACAGCTACAAGCGACATATACATGTGTAACTTTTTACATGTATAAATTGTTATTTATCGGCCCCTAATAAGCGAACGCTTAACTGATGTGGAAAAAGTAGATTCAAAAAGAAATCGGCTCTGACTTTGCTCCGGAGCTCCAGCCTGTGTATGTTCGGAGCTCTCACAGGCGGACACACTCATCACACACTCCTGCTCTCCCTACACTCAGAGACACACAGACTCTCACACATGTATGACCTCTGACCTCCTCTGGAAACATTATACCCGTAAATATCCAGTGTTTCAGGCCGATGTTAATGCCGTATGAGCATGTATGACGAGCACGCGAGGGAGGGAGAGCGAGCGAGCGACAGGTTTCTGGTGCAGTTCGCCTGAAGGCCATGCGGTGTCGCTACAAACAAAGTGTTTTTTGAGAGTTAGATACAGCACCTTTAAGTTTAGGCAGGTTAAAAGAAAACTTGGATAAAATCAGTCCCTGTTATTGTGTTTTTGCACAGCTCAGCAAATTCCTGTCCCTGCATCAAAATCACACAACAAGAAGAGCGTCAATCTACTGCCGTACATTAATCAGTTAGTTAGCATTGTAACGGGCAGCTGGGTGCAAAAATATGATTTTAGCTGGGATCAACTTTGGTTTCATCCGATCTTTTTTCGAGTTTTTGAGAGAGAAGAATTGAGCAGAAGTGATCAAAGCCTGCTCAGCCAACTGATGGCCATCAGCAAAGTGACTGAGTTTCTCAAAGTCAATGTGTCATATATGAAACAGAAGAAAGACCTGAATTCATTACAACTTCAAAATAATTGAATCATTTAGGAGGAAACATCAGAGAAAACGTCCTGGAGGTGGAGGTTACCATCTACAGACTTCAGTGATGTCTGATTTTCATGAAGTCCTTTATGTTGATCCGTGCTTGTAAGACCAGGTGCAGAAAGTCGATCCCCCTGTGTGCACAGTAACTAAAAAGCACCAGTGTTCATGTAAACACAGATCCGCTGACTCCTTTGTGTTTCTCGTTTAGATCCCAGTTTATTCTCAGTTCGTCATTGTTCTGACTTAAACGTGTTCGTCCAGCCAGTCTGGTGTTTCCCTTCATCCTTTGATTGTGTATTCATGGGAGTAGTATCAGTCTGTCACATGTCATTTTATATGCATTTACTCGCAGGTATTTATATTCTCTAGTTCTCAAGTGGTTGTTGTCATGATTAAAATAATCCTAGCTCAGACTTGTTATTTTAAATCCTTTTATCTTCTTTTTAAATCCACTTTCCAGGTTCGTCGTTTTACTGAATTTAATGTTGAAGAAATGTTTGTGTTTGCACAGATTTAACTCCAACTCTTAGACTTTTTACATCCTGATAATTGTCAGTATTATCAACACAATAACACATCATTAATAATCATAAATAGACACTTACCTACAGCACTTAAATGTTTTGTCTGATCTGTCTTTTATTTTTCTAAAGACTGTCATGATACATTGCAGATATTTCATTACTGTATATAACTGAAATAATAAATTCTTTATGATTCTTTGCCGTAAGCACTCTGTTGTGTTTTCTCTCTGTTTTTATCAAATGTTTCCTCCACGTCTGTTCGGTCATCGAGTTATTTTACTGATAACTTGATGATCTGTCTGCTGAATGCTGCTGAGCTCCTCTGTTTGTGCAGATGAAGATGTTTAGCCTACATATTAATAAAAAGGGATTTGTCATTCCAGCAAAATCCATCCTTGGAGTGAGGAGTCTGTAATTGGTGAATAATTCAAAGTTTACGTTTTGGGCTGAACATTTTACTCTGAAAATGAAACGACACTTCAGAAGTCAGTGTGCAGAAGTGAGCAGGTTTTTGTTTTTTTCTTCCTCTTACATAAAGTCGGTTTTCAGTCTGCTGCTCTGATGTGACTCCTCTCTTTACTTTGTGCTCAACCTCACTTTAGGATGCCAAAGTAAGTGCTTCTCTTCCTTTCTGCTGCACGCTCACAGCACTCACATTCCCCTTCATGGTGTTTTTGTTGTTTTATGATTTGTGACTCGTCAGCTACAGTGTGTTGCTGCGCACAAAAAAAGAGAGAATATGAACTGGTCATTCACAGTGCACATTGTGATTGAAGCTGGCTGCACACGACCACGCCCTGAAAGCATCAAACTTCAAATGTTCTTAAAATGTATTTATTTTTAAGTTTATTTGAAAACAGGGACAGTGCACATTAATAACGTTTCTGTAAATGCGGCAGAATTAGCCAAAGGGCTATTTTTCATCTGTAGTCCCCGGACAGATGTTAAAGTCATCCTAAAAACAGGAAAAACAGACAGAACAGAATATTAAAAATAAGAAAAAAATGAGAAAGTAACTGGCCAAGGCAATCTGCAAATCACGCACAGCAGTTAACAACATAACAAAATAACACATCATCAATCAGAAACATCATTTAACACATCCTCAAAAACATGCAGCACAGAAACCCATGACGCGTGACACATCACACCACAGCATGTAACGCAGAAGCACAGACACAAAGGCATGCATACACAATAAAAGCAAGACCACAATAAGACATGCATGCCGACACATGAAGGCAGACAGACAACAGCAAGATGGCTGCAGGTTCAGCACAGGAAGGTGCAATCTAGTCAGAGACAGAACTGAGCACCAAATTCAATAAAAACCCAACTGGGGCAACATTACATGATTCATGGGGGGGGGGGGGGGGGGGGGGGGGGGGGGGGAGTATATGCATGTCCTTGCCAGTCATTAGTTTCAGACACTCAGCTAATCAACATCTAGTTGCAGTTATGAAGACAAAAAAATCCCCCACATCAGTGCACCTGCAATGACCAGGAAATCAAACCTTAAGCCAGCTAAAGGTGCTAAATGTATTCTTCTGCTGTTAATCGTTTTCATTACAGGCTTCGTTTGATCCCAACAAATCAAATGTATTGATAACATGAGAAGGATTTCATTCCAGTAAGATTCATAATTCATAACCACGTTTCCTTCATCGTTATACTTTATCTCGATTCTATATTTTAATTTCACTCAGTGAGTCGAGAGTGAACTCACCATTCAGTGTGATCAAGTTGCTTTCCCTTCAGTTAATCAAAATGAACCCATAGTTTTAGAAAGCCCCTCATGTAAACAAAGCTTCATGTAAAGAGTAAAAAAAAATGAAAAAAAACTTTCGAAATGGAATCAAAGTTAAACTCTTTAAACGTTCAAATTATGGCATCAATTTCCAATATTCAATATTATTTTAAATGTCTTGTTGTCATGTCGTGTGATGTAAACATCTTGATCCATAGTAGGAAACTTTGCTCACAAATGACAGCGTTTCATTTCCAGGAGCGAGTCAGAATAGACACGCTGAGGTGTGTGACTGTTTGCACAAACACGGTTACACCATGACATTACACCACAGCGTTTCTGTGTGTGTGTTCACTGAAGTGCTTCTGCTGTTGTTGTGTGTGTCAGTATGTGTGTGTGTGTGTGTGTGTGTTGTGTAACTCAGCGGGCTCTTCACAGGAGTTGTGGTTCGTGTCTCCCTCCACAGGAAGCAGAGACCCCACGCAGCGTGTTGGAGGAAATTGGACTGACATAAAGCGGGTTGTCCTCGCTCTCATCCGCCCGTCACACACTCGTCCATCTGCCCGATGCTCTGCTGTGCTGAGACGGCGGGGAAACCTGCAATTCACCTTGAGCCACTCAAACACAAAAAAATCACAAACACACATGAATCTGCCTTTGTTTTCTGCTTCTTCTTCTTCTTCTTCTTCTTCTTCTTCTGCTTCTTCTTCTTCTTCTTTCAGAGACAACAATAATGTATCAGTTCTATCAGGTATGAAGTTTTTTTTCTTCTTCTTCAGATTTCCAGAGTGATGATGTTTACTGTGAGACATGCGGCTCAAAGTTCTTTGTGTTTTTGCTGATTTCTAATCAACTGTCCTGAACTGCAGTTTCAGTGTGACCACTCTACTCTGTGAAGTTTATATACTGTATATTTGATTTTCTTAAACAGAGTCCAACATGTATTTAGTTAGACTTGTAAAATAGGATATAATATTGTAAATGGAAGTCAAAGTATTACATTAGCTGAACCAAAGAATCATGTCGAATCTTTAAGAGTTTACTTTGTGTTTGTGATGTCCGTATTTTCAAGAGCAAAGTATTTCTCCTCTGATTTTTACCACCTTCACGTTCATTGTCACTGCAGTCTGAGGGGACTTCTTTAAAGACAGAAATACACACATGGCATATAGTGAGGATGCTCTCAGCTCATAGACCATGAGTCACTGCTGACCCACTTTCTGATGTCAGGATCACAGTAACTGCTTCAGGCCGTAATCACTTACAGGCACCCACTTATTCAAAATCAAAGACTCTGTTGCACGTCAGCTTCATAGTAAGTGGTAAAAACACTTCAGGCTTGATTCACTTAGAGGCTGCTAATATCTCCAAAGATGATGCATCATTTTGCTCTAACTATCCGCTCCGTCTGAAGGTCTAATTAGCAAAGCATAGTGCGTTAAAAACATTGAGGTGCAAACCTCAAAAAAGTGGTTTTGTTCATTTACTGTCTTAACCCAAATTAAGTCTCAAATGTGTCGACACACTTTCATTTTACGAAGTGGAATTCACTTGATTGACATGAGAAAGTGGCTGATCCTTCCCTAAACTACTGCGTATTCAAATATTTGCAGCACTGGCATTCAGAGACGCTGTTTGCTCTGCAGAGCAGTGAGGAAACATTTAACCCTTTGTGTGTGTTTTGTGTCTTTTTGACTCATTCACTCGTATGTGAGTCAGGCTCAGAGTTGAGTTTAGTTTGTTTTACAGTTTTGATTGCTGTTCCATCCAAGCTCGTGTGAGGAACTTAAACATAAAACACCAGATGTTGTTGGTGGTTTGAAGTTATTTATTACAAAAGAAGCAAAGTTGTGATACATAATAAAAAACGAGGCAGACTGAATGATAGCGCCTCGAATCAATAAAGTAAAACAGACCGACTCTAAATAAGTGTTTTGAAAAACTTACTTTCTAATTAGTGAAAAGGAATGAACATTTAACTTGACTAATTTACTCTCATCCAATGAACAGCAGCACTAACCCAGAACAAAACTAATTCTAAAGTGTGTGTGTGTGTGTGTGTGTGTGTGTGTGTGTGTGTGTGTGTGTGTGTGTGTGTGTGTGTGTGTGTGTGTGTGTGCAAGGTTGTTTGTGTGCGTGTTCGTAACAATTACCAAGTTGCGTCATCCGTGAGCACGAACCAAAAACTTCTTAAACCAACAGCCAATGAGAGCAATGAAACATCTGACTAAGCGTTAGGCTGCCATGTTGGGTGTCTACTTCCAACGTCTAATTCACTCTGTCTAAATCCGCTTGTTTCGCATGACCTGATTAAGAAGCAAACCGAATGAAACGGGGACCAGACCGGTCTGCCAGAGCAAATCAAACTGGATTACTAAGTTGGTCTGGTTCTCAGGCTGGGTGACATGAAGTGAAGCATTCTCTCTCTTCCTGAAAAAAACACATTTATGACAAAAATTCTCCTCTGACTTCACAGATTTTATTCTTTTCGTCTTTTGCTCCTTTATAAGATAATACCTTCATATCACATGCGTTCATCGGATAGTTTAATGAGAAGTCTTGATGTAGGTGTAACATAAATCACTGTTTCCTTCTCTTGTGTAATACGTTGTGAGTAAACGAGTGCTCGTCCTACAATCCAATCAGGCTGAATCTTTCAGACGGACTCTCTTGTGTTTGAGTTTCTGGCTCAGTCAGCTCTTATTAAACATGTTCACTGTCTTTGCCACGTTCCCACGGTGATAGTGATTAAATCCCTCTGACAGACACATTCATCATACAGTACAGCTTGTGAACTGTGACAAATAAACTACTGTGATTCTGAAAACATATTAGTGCTAAAGGGACCATTTGAAATAGCAATCGTTTCATACATAGCAGACTGTTGAGGTGTGTTATTTATTTGTTCATTTATTTATTGGAGATTAAAGTAAGTTTGACCTTGTTTGTAAAAAGGGAAAAGACATAAAAATGCTTTGGACACAGGACGGTGCTCACGTCTTTAAAGCTGATTAAAATGTATTATTTCTGAACTGCTCACTCTTTTATTTTGCAGCATATTCGATCAATCACAGCTGGAAAAATGTCCTTCTCTTATTTGAGTACAGCTTCATAAAATGTTTAAATTAGTCTGTATTATATTGTAGATCTCCTAAATGTGACCAATAGGGCCGCTGTCATTCCCTGCTGTGTGTACAGTGTAGTTCATTACTGGACTTGTGTTTACATTCAGAGGATGCATTTTGGTTTCATGTATTCCTGTCAAGTTCAGCAATAAACAGAGAAGAATCCTCTCTCCTCTGATTCATTCTGCACTCGTCACTCGCAGTTAGAGAGTGAATGTGTCACCGTGATGTTACACAGTGACTGAGATCAACGTGCGTGTCAGTTTTTAGAAAGTTGTCTTTGTTCCAGAAGGTCCCTCTCCAAAAAAATGTCTCATCAACAATGAATTGCTTTGATGAATCATTTGTTTTTGTCTTGGTAAAATCTATAAAATTAAATCAAAACTCTGATTTGAAATGTGTCTTACATCACAGAGGCAGAGGCTTAATAAAAAATAAGTATAAAATCAAAGATACAAACATCTGACACAACTTTCAAACAAGAACAGATATTCAGAGCCCTTAAACACGCTGATCTGGGATTCAGAAAAGAGTGTTTCAGTCTGACCTTATATTAAAATATGGGACCCTGTATCTCCGGTCTGATGGATTGAATAGTTCATATTCTGTGTTCAGAGTCTGGTTAGATCAGAGGGGATGCTGTTAGCCAGCCTCAACATGCTTTATATTGTATTTCATTTGTTGACAATCTGTTGGAGCAGTTTTGATTTTAAAGTAGTGAACAGACACAAGCTGAAGTAAAAAGGCTGACATAGTGGCATGATCACATGTTGTCTGTACAGTGGTGTTCAGAAGGCGCTATGCTACATATAAACTCTGCAGTTTACCTGTCAAACACGTTGTGTGCCGTGGCGTTACTGTGTTTGTTCTGGTGTGTTGTCGTGGTTGCTTCTTCAGTGGAAGGACGGTGTTGTTCAGACGGTTCTTTTAGGTAATTGTGGGGTTTTTTTGTTCGTTATATTTCGTGACAGTTTCAGCTTTTCTTCTCGTTGTTTTTGAAAGACGCTTATTTTGAGTCGATTTGTGTTTGACTTTGATTTTGTAATAAATAGTATTTTTGTAAATGATTACCTGTCTCTTTTCTTCCTCTCCTGGATTTTATTTTGTATCGTTACTTCCCTCATCCCCATTTCATCCCAGTGAACGGAACAACTCAACACGAGTTTTTTTTTTTAGAATTAGTGTTTTTCAGAAAACGTGAAAAATGGAGCCATATGTTGAATACATGATTTTTTTTAAATTATTTTACTTAATAAGGTTATGACAACAGATCACTATTGACATACTAAAAAAGTTTCTGCAAGTTTTGTAACAAAAAAATGGACTTAGTCACACTTTTGCACATGCCTCTGTGACTTAAGCAATTTAACACCTTCAATTCTGTCAACAATAAAGCATAACAGGTAGGTAGGTAGGTAGGTAGGTAGGTAGGTAGGCAGGTAGGTTGGTTGGTAGGTTGGTAGGTAGGTAGGTAGGTAGGTAGGTAGGTAGGTAGGTAGGTAGGTAGGTAGGTAGGTAGGTTGGTAGGTAGGTAGGTAGGTAGGTTGGTAGGTAGGCAGGCAGGCAGGCAGGCAGGCAGGCAGGCAGGCAGGCAGGCAGGCAGGCAGGTAGGCAGGTAGGTAGGTAGGTAGGTAGGTAGGTTAGTAGGCTTTATTCGTCAAATATGCTCCATGTTAACATACAGCACAGATGAAATTTCAATCCCCTCAACCCACAGTGAAAACCTGCAGTGCATTAAAAAACAAAAAAAGCACTGGGCTTAATGAACATGACAATTAAATAAAAAACAGCAATAAAAAAAAAGCAGTACTTTAAAAAAACAAATGCATACAGACACTGTCACTAATAATGCTGAGGAGGCACAAGCATCGCCTCACTTCACCTTCCAGCTCAACTGTGTTCTAATTGTTCTTGACTGATGCCTATTAATGGGGTTAACGTGTTTGGTTGGTCCTCTTCAAGGTGTACATGTGTCTGCCTGGCATCTTCAACAACATCAACAGGAGTGTTTAAGGTCATGTCTGCTCCATCTAAAACACAGTCTGTCAATTGTTTAGTGCATCTCCCCCAAAGAGGAAAAACATTTGAACAATGTTAGGTATACAATCCCAGATGGGGGAAAAAATAATAATAATAATTGCAGACACAACAAGCATACTGCAGTCAAATGGTGATATGATTATTAATATTATGTTCAAGTCACCCTCTGATTTAATTTATAAAAAAAAATCAATCCTTTGTAATTTTTCAAGCTGTTAGATTGTAATACAGTTGTCAAATCTCTCTTAATTAGATCCTATATCCTATAAGGAGGAAGAAATAAGACAAACATTTTTTTTCCACTTTCCACTCTTGGTCCAAAATAGCTTAGTCTGTGCACATCATTGAGCTAGCTTCATTAAGGTAGCTTTTCTGCTGACTATGCCATATATTTATAGCCTAGCCTATAGTAAAACTCTTCACCTACCAATCAGGGCTAAGTCTTGAATTATGAAAGTAACTTCAGTGACTGTAGGTAGATTTTTCTCCTCCTTCAAGCAGCTGCCATATTACCAAGCTTGTACAATTGAGTCACATTGTCTTTGGACTTCAGCAAACTAAAAGGTTGCATGTCACACTGTTGACAGAGGCCATAAAGGTGTAGAATCACATCACATGCAATCATAAGGAGTTGATTTAGGCAACAAAAAAACAATCATTGTCAAGAAATGGCAATTATTTGAAGGAAGTTTAACATGATGTGTTTTTTTGATGGGCATTAATTGTCAGGGTGTTTTGTAGGAAGCCTCAAGTTTCCACATCACAGTTTCTGTTTATGCTAGTAGATTTACTCCTGAAGAAATGTGGTGCAAAAGAGAAGGTTGAATCCTCCACTCACAGCAGACGGATGTTAAAATATTCTTCTGGTCTTAGATTTGTTAGTAAGTTCAGGGTTAAAAAATAACCCTGAAACCAGCTGACCCATGAATATGTCATCTATGATGTTTCCCCAGTTAATGACTGAATAAAACTTGACACGTACAACAAAAGTTAAGCTCAAACATTAAACTTTAGGAACAACAAGAAAGAGACGTTTTTGATGAAAGGCACATTTAATGTTTTTATTTTCTGTATCAAAAACAAACCTCACATAACCATAAAAAACCCATCAACAAGCATCGCTAACAGTCATTATAATGTCATGATTACACCAAAACATATAACTGAAGTTTTACATCACAGAAGATACAAATTAAATATGATAAACTTTGGCTTTATTTTCCTGGTACAAATAAAAGGCTTGTTTGGACTGACACTACATATCAGCGTCTACAGTATACACAGGATGTGTGCTTAGACATGTTCATGTTCAGTCATTCATTTTTATGACTACATTCTTAAGAAAAAGAAAAAAACTCTGTGCGTCACATAAAATACAGCAAGGCACTGTTAATGTAAAGTAGGTTTAACATGTATCACATCTTATAGGTTATCAAAGCATCATCAAGCTATTCTGTTGATGAACAAAGTTGTTTCAGTCAAAGGGTAAAATGTTTAATAATACTCTCCAGAGGTTATGCAAAAATATCTTGAAAAATGGTGACTTTTATTGATTGATGAACTGTAATAGTTAAGACTTGTTCACTCGTGTACAATAAAAAACTAAGGGAGGGCTGCATGTTTGAACACAGACACGTTTTCACCATGACTTTATCTAAAGTTTCTTCTGCCAGCCGTCCTACGATTTTTTTCCACAGAAAGTCAGAGTGAGCTGATGTTCAGGATGTAATCAGGAGAATTCACCTCGAGCGATTGGGAGGTGAAGGTGACGTTTATTCCCTGTGATTGGTGCACGACCGTAGACCGTCTGCACTAACTTTTAAAATATGAATTTGCACTTTCTTTGTCGTGCAGATGACACATTAGTTTTCTTTATAAGCAGCATTAAAGAGAAAAGGAATGAACCCTTACTTAATTCTATACTTCTGGGGTTTAAAGTGAGCTACAGGTAGTAAACCTTTGGATGCTGTGTAATCGGCAGCTGAGCTGGTTTGTATCATCTCTGACTTTTCATCAACACCTGGATCAAATAAAAGTTTGGACGCTGTGTAAACATGAAGTAACTCTGCAGGCATTTGCTACGTTAAGGGTATTTTTTTTGGGGGGGGGGGGGACATTTAGCCTTTTATTGGACAGAACAGCTGAAGAGAGACTGAAGGAGATGCACCAAATAGCTGATGGAACATCTGAACCCATGTTGGCTGTGATGAGGACTGTGGCCTCTGCACATGAGGGGGTTCGATGTAACCACTAGGCTATCCAGCGCCCCTGTGAGAGTGTATATTTACAGAGTATATGTTGGAGCATCAATTATATTGACTTTTTCAGTTTTCAATACTAAAGTAAAACGAAAAGTACGAGTAAACATATTCAGGATTTAGCCAGCATCTTTAGCTGTACTTTAATTTGATATTTTATCATCTCTCTTTATCCTGATTTTGTCACTTGTGGCAACATGTGTGGTGACATTTTTTATCATCTCACCTCAAATTCTGAAGCAAACTCTTCTCGGAGGAGGGGAACGCAGGAGCGCACCTTTAATCATAACTGAAGGAGACTATGCTAAATATTTATGCAATAAACCCAAGAACCATTCAGGCCACAGAAATAGTACACTGAAATGTTATTAAGGTTCAGTGTCATTTGTCTCCTGCAGAATTTAGAAGATGAATGAATCCACTGGGAGCATTAAAGCTTGTCATGTTTGCTTTCCGGCCTTAACGGTGATTATGACACAGTTAGAGCCGGTGGAGCCGGTGGAGCGTGTGTATGAGTTCTAACTGTCCTCCTTCAGCATTTCTTCAATCTCTCTGTCCCAGTTGTCATTGTGGTTCTCGTGATCCGGCAGCACGTCGAACTCCTGCAGCTCCTCCTGCAGCTCTCGCTCCCAGTCAGGAGTCTCCTCTGCAGAACCCCGAGCAGAGTCGCACATTAAACTTCTGATAAACTCTTAAATGACATCAGAAACCAGTTCAACTAAAAGACTCACCCTGCAGTGTGTTTGGATGCTCCCTCTTCTCAAGAACCAGCTGTTCCATTTCTTTGCGTAGGTCGTCCTCATTTATGTTGCATGAGTCAAAAGCATCGCTCACAAATTCAGACACAGGCGGGCTGGTGGAGATCTCCTCCTCGTTCGTTTTTTAACAGAAATAAAAAGAGGTCAGACTCAGCTTCATTAAGGATTCATTCTCATCATTTCATTGGTATTTTATGTGAAAAAAAGAAAATCGCCTACCTCATCTGACTTTGGTTTGTTTATGCGGTTGGCAGCATGAGTTTTCTGTTTTACGACATCTACAGAACAAAACATTAGTCAAATTCTTAAAGAAAAAAAAAATCATACTTTTTCCTTCAATGAATAATAATTCATTCAATATTTTTTCTCTTAATATTAATAATACTGCTCTTTAACACATTTGACTCCAAATAAAAGGTATAATGTTGTAAAAACTGAAGGTACAATGGTACTAACGATGTTTAGGTCTATCTGGACTTCTGAAGACTTGATTTCTCTTTTCTGATTGTTTTTAATGGTAATGGTGGATTTTATTTCAGTATTGGCACCGTTGTCCCTGTCTCAAAGATGACATGAAAACAGCTGGGGCTTTTGTTTTCAGCAGAATCATTTACCTCACTTTTGCTAGACTGTGGACCCTGATGGAAACGCATAAAACAACAGGCTAAAGGAACCTTTAAAATAGGTTTTATGACTAAAAATCACAGGTACGCTAAGTGGAAAATATACTTCTGTATTTGCAAAGCCTGTCGCCTCTATTTGTCACATTAGTATAAATGGTTTCTGCTTTGGAAGCAGGGGATACATATGAGTCCATTCCCATTTTGAGCACTATAAAGTAATGATACCCTTTTGTTGAACCTCCTCAGTTCTGGTGCCAGTGTTCTCCACGCCTCTCCGCTCAGCAGCCTGCTGCGCTGCGAGAGCTGTGAGCTGAGCCGACTGTTTTATTAAGGACACACGGTAGAAGTAATTCTTCCAGAAGGCCTCCTCTTTCACCCTGAAATGAATGACACAGTGGAACATGCAGCCCAGCTCAGAATAGAATAAAAACAATCTTTTTGTTCTTAATAAACCCACGCCTGTGTGCAGTGATGCACATGATGAAAAGAGACCACATAAAGTATTATCCGAATGTCAAAACAGTCTCACTGTTTGGGGACCAGATGGAAGCGCATCTTCCGAAGGAGCTCATCCTCCTCCAACATCACCATGGCAACCGGATACATTTGCTCACAGTCAAAGTGAAATTGCACTCCAGCAGGAGGATCTCGCAAAAAATTCCTTTTGTCCTGTCAACAAATGAAACAATAAAAAGAAATTGTACTGTTGCCCAATTTGCCTTTTCCCTCGAACAGAAACGTTTCATAAGTAATACTCACAGCTGAGAGGGCTAAAATCTGCTGCTGTATTGTTTCTTCTTCATTATAACCAACCCACGGAGGCACAGCGGCACCTACAAACAATGAGTATGATGATTTACTTGATAAATATCTGAAAGGATTTGTTTCTCAATCTCCCTCGAATACATCATGGAGACTGCAGTACTTTAAAGTACTTACCAGATTTTTTTGACATTTTCTCCTGAACAAACTTCTCTTGTTCTTTCTGGAAATCACCTAAAATGGTCTATATCAGAAGGAAACAGATCAAATCAATGTGACATTTAAAAAAAGAAGGAGAAAAAAAACACAACACATGATATTTGACACCTTATCAATGATGCCGTTCATCTGTCCCTCTTCCACACTTTTCTTCAGGGTTTGAGCTGTTTCGGACAACCTCTTGGAGGCACTGCTGGCGAAATTATAAATGTAACCTGCGAAAAAAACAAATCATGCAAACACAAGTGAGTAAACAACAAATACTCCCACGTTAACAAAGAGAGAGAGGGAGAGGGAGAGAGAGAGAGAGAGAGAGAGAGAGAGAGAGAGTGTGTGTGTGTGTGTGTGTGTGTGTGTGTGTGTGTTTGAGTGTACTCTTAAATCTCACCACTGAAGCCCTGAGCTGTCTGCAGAAGTTGAGATGGTTGAATATCTTCTTTTGCAGCTCTGGTTGGTTCACTCTCAGCAGCTGCAGTCGGTTTGTTTACGTCTTGATTTTGGTCTCCTTTAGCATCAACAATAGACTCGACTTGTTTACCTTTTCCATTTTCGTTTTCAAATCCAAGCCAGCTCCCAAAGTTCTTAAACATGCTTTCAATATGTCGTCTCCAAAGGTAGTCCTTTAAACTCGCTCAAATAATGAATTATTTAAGTGTTTTGTCAACTCTCGGATAGTTGAAACTGGGGAGAAAAAAAACAGTAGTGGCTGGTGACGTTTAGTTGAAGCACTTCCGCGAATCGGTTCAGTGTGTCCCTTTTTTGCTACCCTGCTTAAAACTCACGCGTTGTCATGGAAACCAGAGCGTCCCAAGTCAACCGTGAGCAAAGATGAACGTTTCACCTTAAAAATCGTACATTTAAAGATAAAAATAGATTGAATTTTCTTTGATAAAGTAAAATACACGTTTTAAAGGGGAGTCTCAGCTTACTTGCAAATAACATTTACATTTACATTTTTCTGCTATAGTTTGCATTTCATACTGTGCAATATTTATATTTTATATTTCTGCTAGTTTACGTTTCGTACTGTGCAATATTTATATTTTATATTTCTGCTATAGTTTACGTTTTGTTCTGTGCAATATCTATATTTTATACTTCTGCTATAGTTTACATTTCTTACTGTGCAAATGTTTATTTTTATACTTCTACAATATCCATTAATAATTTATTATGCTGCTATCTGTCAACAAGTCCTACCATACATAACCCATCTTACTTAAATTAGACTTTTTTACATTCTTTTGTTGTCTTGTGCACTCTAAGGTGGAGCCACATAATTTGCACAGAATAAAATGTAAATTGCAGAAAAATAAAAGTAGACAATATTGCACAGTAGTAAGATAATGGCAGTCTAACGCTAGATGGCGCGCTCGCGCTGTGTCGCCCCCGTTGTTCGTGGACGGAGCTAAGTTAGCTTAGCTCATTTAAACTGTAGGCTGCTGAGTGTGTCAGTGTGTGTCGTCCTCACTTTGTACAATGAAGTAGGACACTGGCTCCTGAGAGAGAAACAGAGGAAACGTGGAGTTTTTTTTCCGCTGCAGTAACCGGCGAACTTTGATAAAGTTTGTTTCTATGGTGATAAAAACGGGTTAAAAAAGATGAAGTATGTATTACGTTAACCTGCCAGCTCGAGGACCGATCGTTCCTGTTCGCCGGTTTATCCAGAAGTTACATTTCCCAGGTAAGGTCATCGTTTCGGACTGTTTTCAGAAAAGAAAGAAAAGGGGGCAAAGACGCAGTGTGTTTTATGTTATGTGATAAAAGTTCTTATTTCACACGAAGGGTCAAAAAACCTCTTAATGAAAGAGGGCAAAACTAAGTCTAAGTAAATGTGTTGTTTCAGGCGGAGATGGTTTCCATTGTGCTCCTCGACATTGTTTGTCTCTCATAAGAGCATTAAAGTCTGCAGTATGACAGCAGGTGCTTAGTCAATATTTATTTTATAACTCGCAAACTGTAGGTTTTTACGACTGATATAACAGATACTTCATCTACACAATCATCTTGTGTGTTTAAGATGGGTTCATTTTAAATTTCAAACATATTAGGGATGTCCCGACACAACTTTATTTTTTGTCTTTTTCACTTCCGATACCATACCGATATCGATCTGGTACGACATCAGCACTAATCACACATACTTTTATGATTTTATTTTATCGTGTTAAATGTTAGAAAAGGCTTGATCAAGTGGTTTTACTCAAACAGAGAACAACAGTCCTTAGGCAGGAGAAAAACTGACCCATTTATTATTAAACAAATGGTTACATCAATTTTAACCTTCAGCATGATATCTACAGTATTCTACAATTGAATAAAATAAATAGTGTAAAAAAAACCCCTAAATAAACCCAATTAAAAACAAATACTTTTAAATTCTGTTAAATGATCTGCTTAGGAGCTCTTATGTCGCAGATTTTAGATGCAGTCTGATAAATAATAATAAAAAAAAAACATGTAGTTTTAAAGAACAGTATTGTCGGACTTTATATTTAAACGTAAGTTTTCATTTTCTTTGTGGTTATTTTGTTTTGTAAAACGTTTATGCTAAAAGTTGATTATTTCATGCATTCAAATAGACTGATAGAGAAACTAAAACATCCTTAAACCTGAAGGTAGATGGATGTTCATCGTGAGTCTGGATTTGCCTGAGATTTCTGATTTTCTTTTTTCTTGCCACAGTAGCCTTCGCTAAATGTTGCTCATGATGGATCAGCTCTGGGTCTTTGTAATAAAACAATGAGTAAGGTCTTTTACTGGCGTTTTGTTAAGTGTCTCAATATAACACTTGTTCTGAATTGGCACTATATAAAGATTGATCGATTGATTGAGAAGAAAACATTTAGCCTCAAGAAGGGCTGCTGTTTTTTTTTTTTTTTTTTTTTAAAAGCATCAAATGTAGAAAGAGCATTAAAGAAGAAATTAAACATTCTTGATTAACCACTCTTTAAACTGAACTACAACTGTTCAGTTTCCTGACCAATTTTTGGATATGAGATACCGACACTGATTTTAGATCAGACAAAATCAATGAGAAGAATCCTTCTCTTCTTGTATTTTTGAATAAATATCATTATTTAGGTACTCAGAAAGATGCTTCTCATGAACAAATTACAGTAGCGTGTATCACCAATGCATAAGCTGCGATGCTCTGCTACAACTGGAGTAGATAGTGCTGGGAGAACAACATTTGTTTTTGTTGTTTGTTCATCTAATCAATGTTATTTAAAGAAACGTTTCTGTGGCATAACCGTTAAGATACACGCTGCTGAATCTGTCTGTGGTGGGCTCATTTCAACACCATCATATTGGCCAGCACAGAGCTATGATACTGGTATGGGAATAACATGGTCTTGTTCCTGAGTACCATAAAGATGGAGCTGGAGCTTACTGGACTTGCGAGGCTGTTTGGACAAAGATGTAGACTTTGTAAAGTGACTCCAGTTTGGTGAACACTCCTGTATCATGATTTTATTCCAGGACATGATTTATTGACATCTTTCTTTGTTTCTTTACATTTCTAACAGCACCATGGACACTGAGGGTTATAACAATGATCAGCACTACACAGAACCAGAGAGACTTTGGCATGTGAGGCAAAAATCCGAAGATCTGGACATGAGAAGTAGAGATGGAGAGGGCTGCAGCCTGGTGGAAGTTTTTCTTTCAGGGGGAGCACCGTGGGGATTCACCCTCAGAGGGGGACTGGAACATCGAGAACCTCTGCTCATCACGAAGGTAAACACTCTGAATGACTCCTTTCAGATCAAAGGAAGCTGAGATCATGATGGCATGTGCTTGCCTAATTGCTGAATTTACAGATGAAACTATGAAAAATCCGATTAAAATAAGGACAGCCTCTCAAACCAACACAGCTATCCACAAAGAAAATCTTTCAAATGACATAATGTGCTTCTAGAGTCAGTGCAGCAGAGAACAGCTCATAATGGCTGATGAGCTGTGTCTCATCTCTCAACGTCATTGTCCATGATGCACTAGACATGGTGCAGTGCTTGCTGCCTCAGTGGGCAGCTTGTTTTAAAAAGGTTGTAAAGAAGGATAATGACACATGACAACATGTCTAAATGTGATGTACCGTCTGAAGTGAATATCCTCGACAATCTGGATGGATTACGAGTAAATTTGGTGCCAACTGCAGGTTCAAAGAGCAATCGCAACATCGCTCATTGGTTTGCAGATGATGAGTTTCATGACTTGACTTTTGCATTAGTGATTAGCATTAGCATTAGTGTCACCTTGTTTGTATTTGTTTTTCCAGAAGCGATCACATCTGAATGTGAGGGTTGTTGACATTGATTCAACAAAATGACGATCATGCTTTAGTGCAGAATACTTAAACCTGTGACTGAGACAACGACTGTATTAGGAAAAGTTTAGTGAGGCAAAAAGAAAAAGGGTCATTCTTTTCATAGACCTCCAGCCATTAGACCTTCCCACTGCTGGAATTAGAATCAGCAGGTTGAAAGGTCCTTATCTTTATTAAAAGATTACTTTCAGGCATTTTTACCAGCTGAGCAAAACCAACACCCCTTTGACTACACAAAGCAAGAGGATGCATCCACTACTTTTAAACAGGCTTTGTCATTCACGTTAGCATGTTAGTATGAGCTTAGCCTGCTCTGTATACAGCCATTTTCACATCTAGACTCCTGAAAAGTTCAGGAAGACTGCTCCTGTAAACCTCCTGTTCTGCTTGTTCACACCCACACACACACACACCTCACAGCAAGAGACTCTCGCTGTGGTTGCAGGAGTGACGGATGAAACAACAATCCACTTTACAACACAACGAGGAGACCATTTGGCTTAATATCAATGCTCTGTGTAGTATGACAAACGTATAATATACCGTAAATTCCGGACTATAAGCCGCTACTTTTTTCTCACACTTCGAGCACTGCGGCTTCTACTCCGGTGCGGCTAATGCATGGATTTTTTATGGGGGACAATGAGCTTCTGCCGCAAAAACATTTGACTTCGTCACGTCGGATCTTAATATCAGTCATTTTGCGCTTCATGCACGCACCCTCATCATGGAAAACACACGGAGAAATACATATGATGCAGCTTTCAAGTTAAAGGCGATCCACCTGGCTGTCAAAGAAGCTAACAGAGCTGCTGCACGTTAAGATGACACTGACAGCGACAACAGAGACTGAGGAAGTGAGTAATGAAGTCATTCTGAGGCAGTGAATGGATGGACTTTATCTTGTGAAATATATTACGGTCATCTTTTTCATCAGCCGTGTTACAGACACCGTCGGCTAGGCTTCGTATTGTAACGGTTCATGTTGTAAAGTCAGTAGTTGATAATGTGTTCATAATTCCGATTATGTGGAGAGTCAGTGAATGCACCAGCGAGAACGTGTTGAGTGGCTGTATGAGAGAACGCTGGGGGAGAGAGTTGGATTGTTACGGCAAGTTATGTGTTGCTCTCTGCTGTAAACGGCGTGGTCACGGCCGACAGTGATCGGGTTATTAAAAGTTATTATTTGAACGCTCTCGTCGTCCTTTAACGTCCGTACGGACGCTACAGTATTTGCGGATGTTACCGGTAGCCTACGTCTGTGTAAATAGCTCTTG